>NC_090266.1:626178785-626482589 GCF_040414725.1 Anabrus simplex | reverse complement strand
CAGGCACCTAAGGCCACGGCCGTTTCCTTCCCTCTTCCTTGCCTATCCCTTCCGATCCTCCCATCCTCCAACAAGGCCCCTGTTGAGCATAACAGGTGAGGCCGCCTGGGTGAGGTAATGGCCCTCCTCACCAGTTGCATCACCATACTCAAAGTCTCACGTTCCAGGACACTGCCCTTGAAGTGGTAGAGGTGAAATCCCTCGCTGAGTCCGAGAGAAAACCAACCCTGTAGGATAAACTGATTAAGAAAGAAAGAAAGAAAGAAGGAAAGAAAGAAAGATCATAGTACTATAGGGCTATAATCTATCATTCCCAAAAAAATATATATTTATGGTTGGGACAACTGGCCTACCCACTTCCGGGGCCCATGAAAGAGAATTAAATATCTTTGTGGAGGGAAAAATTTAAACATGATAAAGATAAATATGACTTCATCTAGTTTTCATAGGTGCTGGCCTTCTGACCCCAACTTGATAGGTTCGATCCTGGTTCAGTCCGGTGGTAGTTGAAGGTGCTCAAATACGTCAGCCTCGTGTCGGTAGATTTACTGGCACGGAAAATAACTCCTGCAGGACTAAATTACTGCACATCGGCGTCTCCGAAAATCGTAGAAGTAGTTAACGGGGCGTGAAGTCAATAACATTAATTACATTTGGCTTTTAACAAGCTGAGCATATCAGGAAAGAAAAGTGTCCTGGTGACGTTTTAGTCGCTCAATACAGGAATGTCTTTGGGTGCTGTGACTTTTATTTTTTTGCTTTACGTCACACCGCCACATATAAGTCTTATGGCGACGATGGGACAGGAAAGGCCTAGGAATGGGAACAAAGCGGCCGTGGCCTTAGGTACAGCCTCAGCATCGAGCTCACAGCTGCGCGCTCCTAACCGCACGGGCAACTCGCGCGGTATTTTTACCCTTCGGTTTATTGACTTGGCTTGTATAACCTAAAACTTAGGCTAAGTTGGATAATATTTTAAACACCTACATCACTATTTTCACCTGTGTGCAATTATGTTATTTATTTCATTAATATTATGATAATTATTATAATTGAGCATTATTAACTTATAAGACCCCAACAGACAAGCATTGGTTTTGTGTAGAGTTATACATTTGTTAAATTCACGTTTTTTCCTTTCATGATGTACACGCTATTCTTTGTTACATTATAGAGTATTTAGATATAGCCTAAATTTCTTTACCAATTAAGCTCTTCAATAAAGACATACATAACTGTCCCATGCCAAGATATATTGGTAGAATTAGAGCTGTCAAAATGGTTCATAACCCCTTTGATTTATTATCTTGACATGGATCACCCAAAACATAGGTTAGGTTTGGAGAATACTTTAATAATCAGCATTATTTAATGCACTGTTTATTACTTTCATATTCCAAGATGTAATTGAAGCATTTAAATAAAGCATCATACATTAAAATTTAAAGTATTACCACTAGAACAGCTGACAAGGAAAAGTGATTTGAAAATTCAAACAAATTCATCTTACGTTAAAATCTTCAAAAAAATAAACTGTAGACTTTTCCGATATATCACCAGCATTTCTCCAGCTCGCCAAAATCCATTTCTCCCAAGTTTTAGCGTCTTTGGAACATTTATAAACAATTTGTTTGGTATGCTATTGCACATCGGAACTCTACACCATTTATAAGTTTTCTGCCTCACTGTCTGCGCAGGATTCATTTTAAGTCTAAAATATACCACTCAGATTATTATCCAATGTATAGACCTCGAATTTAACCATACTAGACACTAACGTAAAGTAGAAATACGCGAAGTGTATCCTGCTTCTCACAGCACACTGTGTGTTATTTCGTCTGCTAATTCAGTCAACCTGTACGATGACGTCAGGCCAATGAGATCGCGTACTTGCGTGACGTGACATTTTCGTAGATTTTTATCATGTTTCGAGTTATTATTTGTACATTCTGATCACATTTTTGAATTCTGCATGCAATTTTGAATCAGATTAGCATATTTTTAATTAAAACCCCGGATCATGCATGTTCCCTATTGCCTATTATCTTTAGAAATGAGCCTTGCACCTAGAATTTCATGTTTCTCATTTTTAACTTTTTTGTAGCTCACAAATTCTTCTTTCACCAGAATAAATACTCCCCCTCCCACAATTCCTATCTTATCTCCACGATAAACACTCCAGTTCCGTGAAAAATTTCTGCATCCATTATATCATTTCTCAGCCATGATTCAACTCCTATTACAGTATATGGTAAATATAAACCTATTAAATTACTAATTCTATTCATTTCTTTACAATACTTCTACAGTTCAACCCTAACATTTTTATGTCATCCCCTCTTGATTTCCAGATCTCTGTACCCTTAGCACCGCTCCCTAGACAACCCCGTTTCCCTGAATGTAGCTCCCTATTACCCTTCCAAACAAATTTCCTAACTTATACGTACCACTGCAGTTTAAGTGAAGGCCATCTGAGCGCAGAACCCTATCTCCTACCCACCCATTAGAATCTACAAATTTCACTCGCAGTTTCCCATATACCCACTCCAAAACATTTAAATCCCCAATCACCCTCCAGCCAGTATCCCTCCTACACAGTATTCCACTGATAACAGTCTCCGCTTCCTTAAACTTCACCCGTGCTGCATTTACCAGATCCCACACATCCCCAAACTATGTTGGTACTTATACCAGCTTGCCTTACGTTGTTGGTACCAACGTGAAACACTACCACCTTCAATCAATCAATCAATCAATCAATCAATCAATCAATCAATCAATCAATCAATCAATCAATCAATCAATCAATACTGATCTGCAATTAGGGCAGTCGCCCAGGTCGCAGATTCCCTATCTGTTGTTTTCCTAGCCTTTTCTTAAATGATTGCAAAGCAATTGGAAATTTATTGAGCATCTCCCTTGGTAAGTTATTCCAATCCCTAACTCCCCTTCCTATAAACGAATATTTGCCCCAAATTGTCCTCTTGAATTCCAACTTTGTCTTCATATTGTGATCCTTCCTACTTTTAAAGACACCATCCAAACTTAATCGTATACTGATGTCCTCCCACGCCATCTCTCCACTGACAGCTCGGAACATACCACTTAGTCGAGCAGCTCGTCTCCTTCCTCCCAAGTCTTCCCAGCCCAAACTTTGCAACATTTTTGTAACACTACTCTTTTGTCGGAAATCACCCAGAACAAATCGAGCTGCTTTTCTTTGGGTTTTTTCCAGTTCCTGAATCAAGTAATCCTGGTAAGTGTCCCATTTATTGGAGCCATACTCTAGTTGGGGTCTCACAAGAGACAAATATGTTCTCTCCTTTGCATCCTTACTACAAGCCTTAAATACCCTCATAACCATGTGCAGAGATCTGTACACTTTATTTACATTCATACTTATGTGATTACACCAATGAAGATCTTTACTTATATTAATATCTAGGTATTTACAATGATCCCCAAAGGGAACTTTCACCCCATCAACGCAGTAAATAAAACTGAGAGAATTTTTCCTGTTTGTGAAACTCACAACCTGACTTTTATCCCCGTTTATCATCATACCATTGCCTACTGTCCATCTCACAACATTATCGAGGTCATTTTGCAGTTGCTCACAATCTTGTAACCTATATATTACTCTGGACAGAATAACATCATCTGCGAAAAGCCTTATCTCTGATTCAACTTCTTTACACATATCATTGATATATATAAGAAAACATAAAGGCCCAATAATACTGCCTTGAGGAATTCCCCTCTTATTTTTTACAGCGACAGATAAAGCTTCACCTACTCTAATTCTCTGAGTTATATTTTCTAGAAAAAGAGCCACCCGGTCAGTCACTCTTTTGTCAAGTCCAATTGCACTCATTTTTGCCAGTAGTCTCCCATGATCCACCCTATCAAATGCTTTAGACAGGTCAATCGCAATGCAGTCCAATTGACCTCCTGAATCCAGGATATCTGCTATATCTTGCTGGAATCCTACAAGTTGGACTTCAGTGGAATAACCTTTCCTAAACCCAAACTGCCTTCTATCAAACCAGTTATGAATTTTGCAAACATGTCTAATATAATCAAAGAATCAGTGGCGTATCCTGAAATCTCCACTGAGGCATGCAACTAGTAACCATGCAGTTAACACAATGTATTAAGTAAATTTCAATTCTACTCACCCTAATTACATATAGGTGAACTCGAGCCAAACAGTTTTACTGTAAGTTTCTGGATTGAACGTGCGTACACAATTCTTGTTTTCTCTTTTTAAATTTACGAGGGTTCGCCTCTGTGGTGTAGTAGTTAATGTAATTAGCTGCCACCCCCGGAGGCCCGGGTTCGCTTCCCGGCTCTGCCACGAAATAGTAAAGTGGTACGAGGGCTGGAACGGGGTCCACTCAGCCTCGGGAGGTCAACTGAGTAGAGGTGGGTTCGATTCCCACCTCAGCCATCCTCGAAGTGGTTTTCCGTTGTTTCCCACTTCTCCTCCAGGCAAATACCGGGATGGTACCTAACTTCAGGCCACGGCCGCTTCCTTCCCTCTTCCTTGTGTATCCCTTCCAATCTTCCCATCCCCCGCAAGGCCCCTGTTCAGCATAGCAGGTGAGGCAGCCTGGGCGAGGTACTGGTCATCCTCCCCAGTTGTATCCCCCGACCCAGAGTCTGAAGCTCCAGGACACTGCCCTTGAGGCGGTAGAGGATGGATCCCTCGCTGAGTCCGAGGGAAAAGCCAACCCTGGAGGGTAAGCAGATTAAGAAGAAGAAGAAGAAGAAGAAGAAGAAGAAGAAGAAGAAGAAAAAATTTACGAGGGAAGGTAGAGGTCTCGCGGCTTTAACTATCTGCATCTTTTCATCAAACGAACGGCCAGTAGATGGCTTTTCAAACTGATTTACAATTATATCCGTTTTAGACTCATCCATCGTTAATACCACATGTGCGCAAAACGACGAATAGCACAGGAACAGCACACACAGAATGAACTCACTAATCAGCAAAACACACAATGAATTAACTCACTAGTTAGCCACAACTCAAGCACTGGAGGTAAGTCACCCCAGTGGCATTGATCAGTTTCGTCACGTTGGGTTCTCGCTAGGGGGTAATCTGTATGTCCCGTTCGCTGTAAACATGTCGACTTTCTCCAAGTTGCTAACAGATGGCAGAGTGTAGCACGGGTATGGGGTGACAAATTCTGACCAAGTTCACTGCCTTCGTGATGTCCAGGCCGTAGTGTAACGAGCGCGGGAAAGCAATCAGCTGATCATTAGGGGGGAAGTTTAGCACTTGAGTTAGTAGAGTTAAACATAGATTTTCGCAGTTTTATTGAAATTTTTAACGATGGCCGCGTGTTCACTCAGATATATGTGAGAATGAGTCGTCATCGACTGCATTATTAAGTGGAAAGTCGTTAATTAGTGAAGAAAACTTAGTGTCAGCGTGCATTTATGTGAAGCTATAGGTTAAGAAGATCGTTCTTCAGTGTTTTAATTTTGTAGTTTATTAGCGTAAAGTTATATTCATAGTGTAAAATTAATTGAGTTAGTGCATTCTGTGGTTTATTATTAACCACGAATTGTATATACTTAAATTAAGATGATCAGTGGGGGAAATCACCATGCCTAAGCGTTGCTGTGTGTCTGGCTGCAAAGCCAATTATAAACAAGGAGAGTACACTCCGGTATTAGTGTTTCCTTCTGATGAAGAACGAGTTAAGTTATGGAAGAAGGCTATTCCCAGGGAGAATGTAATAGTTAATCACAACACAGTTGTGTGAAAACACATCCTGAGAGAAATAAGAGTGTCCCGTCCAGATGGTGAGTTAATTTTTTTTATTATGTCATAAACATGGGTAACATTAGGTAGGCCCTATATTTTTATGTACTCAGACCTACGGCTTATCTGAATTTGGTGTATTTGAAAATGCAAGTCTTATTTATGAGTATCACCGAGCTCGATAGCTGTAGTCGCTTAACTGCGGCCAGTATCCAGTATTCGGGAGACAGTGGGTTCGAACCCCACTGTCGGCAGCCCTGAAGATGGTTTTCCGTGGTTTCCCATTTTCACGCCAGGCAAATGCCGGGGATCTACCTTAATAAGGCCAAGGCCGCTTCCTTCCCATTCCTAGACCTTTCCTGTCCCATCTTCACCGTAAGACCTATCTGTGTCCGTGCGACGAAAAGCAAATAGAAAAAAAATGAGTATCAAACAGCAGTGTGATTTATGTAAATCGTATCTTCTGACAGATTCAGATCTTATTTATGAATTGCCTCCAGATGTAAGATATCTGAATTTCCTAAATCGAGGGAGCTTAAAGTATCCATCAGACATGTCAATAGAACTTGGAATTGAGGTGTACAAAGTATTTTGTGTGTTGGTGTCAGATATAATAAGATGGTATTTCTAAATTCAGACAATCCTAAGTGTGTCAAAAAATCCCTGGCTTTGGAGTCAATGCAGTTGGCTGATTCCCTAGTCATTTGTGACTGCGGGAAGAAATTGGAAGACCTGGCCGAACAGTGTAGGCATATAAATATTTGGGTGAATATATTTTTAAGTAACTTTTCCAAAATTCACACCGACTTGTGTATTCAACAAAGTGCTTCAAAGAGAGCAGACCTACTCCATACTGGTGTAACTTCTTGTAAGAGATCCAGGAAAGCTGCAGTGTTCATAGAGTGGAAACAGTGAGGTACAAAAATAATTTATATTTGTAATAAATAGTAATGGTAATTGGCTGCATGTTTTCTGTCAGTGTGTATGATGTGAATGTTCCAGTTGACCAGAAAATGAATAAAATCGCAAGAATATGTCTCAAAGTGTTAGGCTGTACTCACGCGAACGAACGTATATACCGGTACGCGAGAAATGAACGTTACGGAGAAGGATATGCATTGTATGTCAGAATTAACAAATGTTTGAGGATAGATTTTGGTTTTATAAGGTGTTAACAGTTCTTTAAGTAATTTAAACGAGTGTGTTATTCAAGCGGAGCGTATGCGTATCGCCTTCAAGTTCCCCCCAAAGCGTGACGTCATCAGAGGTACAATACGGCCTGGACATTACGAAGGCAGTGCCAAGTTTCAATTGCAGCGACATCGTTCGGAGGGTTTCAGAACTACGTCTGCCATTGAATGCAATTTTAAGATTGAATGCCTTACGTCGTTAACTCGTCCATTTGCTGTCTCTTTTTTCCGAGAGTGGTGTAGACGGCGAGACTACACCAGCACCACACGTAGTCAAGCAACGGAACCAGTACAGTTGCGCGGACCTTTTGAACTTCTGAGAGATGAAATCGTTAATATTTGACCTGAAACAACCTAAAATCGTAAATCAGACAGTTCTTTGTGTTATCATAACGCATGCAATGAATGCCTTGCATTCAAGGAGAATACGCCCCTGCAAAGAATGCTTTCCCAAAGCTTACATACAATGCATGTCAAACTGACTGGCCTGTAAGTTTCAGCTTTATGTCTATCACCCTTTCCTTTATATACAGGGGCTACTATAGCAACTCTCCATTCATTTGGTATCGCTCCTTCGTGCAAACAGTAATCAAATAAGTACTTCAGATATGGTACTATATCCCAACCCATTGTCTTTAGTATATCCCCCGAAACCTTATCAATTCCAGCTGCTTTTCTAGTTTTCAACTTTTGTATCTTACTGTAAATGTCATTGCTGTCATAGGTAAATTTTAATACTTCTTTAGTATTAGTCACCTCCTCTATCTGGACATTATCCTTGTAACCAACAATCTTTACATACTGCTGACTGAATACTTCTGCCTTTTGAAGATCATCACATACACACTCCCCTTGTTCATTAATGATTCCTGGAATGTCCTTCTTGGAAGCTGTTTTTGCCATAAAGTACCTATACATACTCTTCCATTTTTCACTAAGATTAGTATGCCCACCACTTATGCTTGCCATTATTATCTCCTTCTCCTTCTTCATGCTCTTCTCCTTCTCATACTCGTTCTCTTCTACTTTTCTCAGAATCTGCCTCAACGTAATTCCTGGATAACACTCGACCCTGGTTCCCTTTCCTCCACACACTTTCCCCACATGTCTAACGATGGAACCCCCCTGGAACCCCCCATGACCAGAGCCTCAACACTACCCACCTCATTTGATCCCCTGTTAAGGAGGGTAAGGGGAGTAGAGGGAGAGCAAGACGACGATGGTTAGACTCAGTTTCTAACTATTTAAAGATAAGAGGCCACATTACTATACTCAGGTTCATAAAACAAACTCAACTCCTTGAAAGACTAGAGGTAGGAAGTTCATATTAACAGGACATGTTCATTAGTATGTTATGAAAAAAGGATTAGCATTTCAGTCATCTAGGTTCAGCATGTGTCCTGTTGCCTAGTAGGCACTGGGACCTCCATAGGCACTGATAAGTTGTTCCATGCGTGATGGCATCGACGCGTATAAGGCTCGAATGGCGTCCTGAGATATAGCCATCCATGCTGCATTCACCTGGCTCCACAGTTCATCCTTGGTGGTTGGCATTGTGTCTCAGCGCCGCACCCGTCGTTTCACCATACCCTACACATTTTCGATTGGCGACATATCCGGTGATCGGGCGGACCAGGGCAACAGTCTGATGTCCTGTGACAACAATAAGGCACGTGTTCGTGCAGCATATGTGGTCGCGCATTGTCCTGCTGAAATATGGCGTCTGGGGTGTCGTGCAGGAAGGGTGTGGCTACGGGTGTCGCAGGATGTCATTCGCGTAGGTCAAACTGATCACAGTGCCCTGGACACGCACCAACTGTGATTTTGGTTGTACCCAATAGCACCCCACACAATAAGGCCTTGAGTTGGCGTTGTATGTCTTGTGTGAATGAATGCAGTCAATGTGATGCCTCTCCGCCTGACTGTGGCGAACCAAAATGCAGCCATCATTTTCAAACAAACAGAACCTGGATTCGTCCAAGAACATTATCTGCTGCCATTCCTGTCCCCATTGACGTCGTTCCATACACCATTGTAGTCTAGCATGTTTATGCATATTAGTCAAAGGTAGGCGGAGAAGTCTAAGACGCGCCGGTAACCCAGACCGTAATAAACGTTGACGTACTGTCACTCCTCATAGTGTACGATGCGTTACACTGTTCCACTGTTGTGCCAGAACCGAGGAGAACGCAGATCTGTCCTGCAATACCATTCGGATGAGGTGTCGATCTTCTCGGGTGGTGGTCTGGGTGGTGCTACCAGTCCCATCTCGTCGTGTTCTACGGTCTTCTGTGAACCATCCTGTAAACACCCGTTGCACTTCCGACACACTTTGTCCCACTCGAGCAGCAATTTCCGGGATGGATGCATCACGTTATCTCAAAGCAATAATGCGCCCTTTTTTAAACTCACTCATTTGTCACTACGGTTCTTGCATACATCTGCGAGGCATCCTGCGTCTGCTCAAGTCACACTGATCCATTACCTTCGGTTTATAGCGACAACGAGAGCTGCAGGCACATTTTACCAGTCGGTGGTGGTGCGCCGAGATATCGATGTAGACCTTGAACCTGAGGGCTGACATGGTTCATATGCTGACCATTTCTTCAGAACATACTAATGCACATGTCCTGTGAATATGAACTTCCTATCTCTAGTCCTTCAAGGTGTCCTTGTTTTCATGGACATGAGTGTAGTTACAAATAGAGGATTGTGGTGGTGGTTAGTAAATTCACAGAGGCTCGCAGGCTGCGCGCTGAAAAGCATAACAGTCTATAAAGATGATGTTTGTACACGCATCTACTATGAATCAGACCGGTTATAATTCCCATTATATACAAAGCCCTAATGTATTCAACTTATTAAAACATCTTCCTTGCAAACGCATCGAAAGCAATTATTTGCAAATTAGGTGTTACGCAGTATCAAATGAGGGGCTGCCTGGCCGAGGCGGTAAAGGCGGCTCGGTTCGCCCGGAAGGACGTGGGTTCGAATCCCCGTCAGGAAGTCGTAAAATTTAAGAAACGAGATTCCCACTTCCGGAGGTGCATATGGTCCTGAGGTTCCCTCAGCTTACACCAAAAATGAGTACCAGGTTAATTCCTGGGGGCGATGGCGGCCGGGAGTAGAGCTAACCACTCTACCCCACCACGTGCCGAGGTTAACAATGGTGGAATCCTTTACCTTCCACTCCTCCAAGGGCCTTCATGGCCTGTACGGAGGTGACTTTGCTTTGCTTTGCTTTGCTTTGCAGTATCAAATGGTCAGGATGGTTGTGATTTGGTGCTGCAACATCTTCACCATGAAATGCCCTTTCAATCGAAGCAAACGAAATTATATTTCTTCGTCCCTCAGAAGGCAACTGCGGGAGTTTTGCCACCCCGTACGATTCCCATCACCTCGCATTCACACGAACTTATCTTTGAAGTTTGCGTCACAGCAGGCGCAGTGTCGTTGGATTTCCGCTTTCATTACAGTTTGGCCAATCGTGCAACAAAGCAGCAAGAAGCAGCGCGACATTAAATATCCACTCAACAAAGGGAGAGAAAGTTTAAGAGTCTTAGAGGTGCTTACCGAATAAATAAATGCATATTAAAATGCCCCTGAGTTTTCAGTATTCATTCGGATACGTAGAATAATAAAACAAAAGAAGTTCTAAGAATGATATTAACACATCTCTGAAATAGAAATTTCTGAACTGACTTTAGTTTAATCATTAGTCGCCAAATATCTTGTGAGTTATTGCCTATTTGTAAAAAAGCAAAACTGTTCTTCGGTACGATAAATCTCGCCATGGCCAGCCTACTGCGTAACCTTGTCCATGCTAGTGGGATACATTGTGGTGCCAACGAACGTGCTTTCCCACTAAATCTCGGATTATTCACTCTTCGTCAGTGGGTAAACTTAACTCGCGGTGAGCAGTGGGAATCTAGTTATTTTTATGTTTATATCAGTGGATATATGGGTGGCTGTTAAATTAAAGTTTTATGCAATATGGCAGAGAGTATAATAATTTAATTGTTCGTGAGATTGCATCCGGGAGATAGTGGGTTCGTGCCCCACTGTCGGCAGACCTGAAGGTGGTTTTCCGTGGTTTGCCGGGCTGAGTGGCTTAGACGGTTGAGGCGCTGGCCTTCTGACCCCAGCTTGGCAGGTTCGATCCTTGCTCAGTCCGGTGGTATTTGAAGGTGCTTAAATACGTCAGCCTCGTGTCGGTAGATTCACTGGCACGTAAAAAGGTCTCCTGTGGGACTAAATTCCGGCACCTCGGCGTCTCCGGAAACCAAAAGAGTGGTTAGTGAGACGTAAAGCCAATAATATTATTATTATTTCCGTGGTTTCCCATTTTCACACCAAGCAACTTTGGGACTGTACCGTAATTAAGGCTACGGTCGCTTCATTCCCATTCCTAGGCCTTTCCTATCCCATCGTCGCCGTAAGAGCTATCTGTGTCTGTGTGACGTGAAGTCAATAAAAAAAAAAGAATGGTTCAAAGTTAAGTTCTTGACGCTGACAGTCTTGATGTTATCGAAAGACGAGACGGTGAAGACCTGAAGTGTAGGCGGAGCTGAGATTTAGGGGATTTCTTTTAAAACAAGGGACCGGGCGAGTTGGCCGTGCGGTTAGGGGCGCGCGGCTGTGAGCTTGCATCCGGGAGATAGTGGATTCGAATCCCACTGTCGGCAGCCTTGAAGATGGTTTTCCGTGCTTTCCCATTTTCACACCAGGCAAATGCTGGGACTGTACCTTAATTAAGGCCACGGCCAGTTCCTTCCAACTCCTAGGCCTTTCTTATCCCTTCGTCGGCAAAGGACCTATCTGTGTCGGTGCGACGTAAAGCCACTAACAAAAAAAAACAAAAAAAAACAAGGGAGCAAGGAACGCTTCAGAGCGCATTTCTTTCTTTTTTCATAGTAAATTGTCACTTCTTCCTGTTTCAAAGGCACTTGAGGTTGTTATAGATTCGTTGATTCCTTTTCTTGTATCATGTAACTTGGATGCCACCTCAAAGATTAATGTCTCTGGTGGAAAAAATGTGTTCTTCGTAAAATGATCTCGAGTCATGGACACTGTTAGTTTCTTGTGTAAAGTAATGGAATGCTGAGATGCAAGTAACATCAATTCATTTCAGGAGCTGGCAACATTTCCACTGTCGCTCCTAGTATTGCCATAGTCAAATGAGGAATAGGGAAGAATGTTGTCAGTAGAACATTATTAAAACTAATGCCAAAAATAGAATGAGACCCGAAGTGATAAATTTATTTTTATCGTTTCGGGCAGGACTGAGAAGAAACAAACAATGCTGCCATATGAGCTACTAAGCTACCTCACAAAGTATTACAACTAGGGACTACGAAAACATAAGGCATCTGTTTCTACTCCTGGTTCTTCCATTAGTACCTTTTACTGAAGACATCAGTTATAACGGACTAGTAGATACGTTCAGCTAGAAAAAATATTTCGAATACTTTTAACCGTTGAACTACAAGAATATACTTAATGCTCGTGTTGGTATAGTATTTTCGTAACTCAACAAGCTTAAGGAGGGTAAGGGTGGGGGCTAGTGATTCCTGGTGGTTTTCAAGCACACGTATAGTGGATAATCCTATTGCACTGTTGGCAACACTGGGGAGAAGCCAACATCAAGTGGTTACTCATGATGGAGAGGTGTGAAGCGTCTTCAGATTCATGTGACACGTTCGATGTCATGTTTTCACATTTCTTCCCTGATACAAAATTTCCCTTGTCAAGTTTAACCCTCAGTTGGTCGCGTATCGCTCTTTTTTTCGCCCAGTAAGTCTCCTACAGTGCTGTTTCCCACTGTAGCTTCTGTTCCTTTCTTAAACTGTAAATTATGGTCGATATTATTTTTATTTGAGGCGTTCAGAAGCAAAACGCTGTGAGTGCACCAGAACATTTTTTTCAGGAAACACGAAAACCGTCTTACTTCCTTTGGCTCGCAGATATGCAAAATTCCTTTTCATTGTAGATTTATATTCACTTACGGACTATTTTTATGACAAGCTTTAAAATATTGGGGTTTTATTTTTTTAATTATTACCTAAAATTGTTTGGATTCACCGAGTTTTGCTCCTGTTTTCATGGATCTAGGTAGGTTTGCTTCTGTAGAGATATTATCACAACGTAATTGGAAAGAAGATGCCTTAATACTGGTTCAAATGACAAAAGAATTTAGTTGTTGACTACAAGTAAGTGTGATTACATAGTATATGACATCAAATGAAAGTCTGCAAGAAGTAAAAAGGCCGCAACCTTGCAAGTCCTGTCTTGTTCCATCGAAATTACACAGGCAACTCATTGTCTTCTGGATGAATTTCAAACTCTGAGCCCTCCTCTGCATTGTTCTCAGCTGTTTGAGAATCCATCAGATTCTTATAGAAAACAAGATCTTCGTTTTCTTCCCAACTCTCCCCGAAATGCTTTCTAAGCAGAAAATCAATGTCCCTAACTTTCACTTGCTTGAAGGCTCTTCCAATCTGGATAATATTCGGCTTCAGGAAACACGAAAAACGTCTTACTTCCTTCGGCTCGCAGATATGCAAAATTCCTTTTCATTGTAGATTTGTATTCACTTACGGACTATTTTTATGCCAAGTCTGCATATCCCTCTCCTTTCACCAGCGTCCATTCTGTAGGCCACTTCACCTCTTACTAGTGCGTTTCCATGTTTACTCCTGGTGATCACAACCCTTTTTACAGGAGCAAATTTGAAGTGCCACTGACCACAGGGCTTGACGACATCAGCATTTGCATCTTTCCAACACCGATTGACATCTGCTCCCAGCTAGAAAACTATTCCGTGATCCTTGAATACTTCATGGTACTCTCTCAGTAATATGACAGTAACTTTCAACCTGAGAACTTTTTATATTGGACCAAACATTCTATCGGGTGGTAGAAAAGAATGACCAACCATTGGATAGAAAATCTTCACCCGTTTCACACTGACAGGAGCCTCTTGTGTTAGCCAAAAGCACAGCATACCCAGCATTGTCTGGTACTTGTTTTGCCCTACACAGCTGTCCGACATTAGGCGGATGGTGTGGCTGCCATTCAAATCTGTTGATGTTAACCTGTGATGCACACAGGACACAATTTCATTAGATCCCTTTGCAAAATTGGTTTCTTTCCAAGTGTAAATAAATGTAATTCCCTGGTTTTGCTGCGCACCTGATGGGCCTTGGCAGATCGTAAAAATTGTACACATACATTTGGCGTGTATAGTAAGCACTTTGATCTTGCAACTTAGGCAATGTGAGGTCTTTCTGGAAATCAAATGTGAAGGTTATTTCACCATTGCCCTCAACTTTCAGTTCATCATAAAAAGCTTTTGCCTTAGCTTTGTGCACAAGCTCAGAACTAACATCCATGAAGAAAAAAGCTTGTAAAATAGCATTATTCCAACGCAGGACACGGTGTGTATTAAGCTAGTTTTGCACCTGCAAACCACCTTAAGTAATGGCGCTTGGTAGAGGGTGCACCAAGTTCTGCTTCTTTATGATGAAAATGGATTCACTCAGTTTTTCTTTGCAAACAGATGTGGATACACACACTTTTGCATCTGTAGGCTGTTTTCAGGGTGCGATTTAAAGCAGACGGAAGCAGTTTTGCTTGAGTTTTAAGGGTCTAATCAACAGACGACAGCATAGAGAACACAATGGTGGCAACAACTAATTTTCGAGCAAAAGTGGATTTACTGCATTTTGCATCTGGACGCCTCATTTGTGCTTTGTTCTTGAGTGAAGTGTTGATAAACACAAGGTCGGTCGTTTATACCTTGGCGCGCCTTGTGAGGAAGGTGTCATTTTTGTAGCGATGGAGTGTTCTCATTCAGAAATTCCGAGTTATACATTGTACATTTTCTTTACAGTTGGCGAACTTCCTTGATTTTATGAACCCTTAACGAGAGATCCTTGATAAAGAAAAACTTAGTGGTTATGCGGCGAGGGAAGAAGCTATTTAGCAAGAAGACGCTGAGATTGAATTTTCTGATGGGAAGTTAATGTTAGGAGTGACTTATCAGATACCGAAGGGACTTTCGTTTTAGGAAAAAACAATACGACAATCTGGACAAATTCATCACTCAACTGTTTTATCTTCATCACCACGTCCCAGTTTACTACCCACACAGGAGGAGGGTGGCGATAACAATCCTAAGAGAAAGAAAAAGTCATTACATTGTTTGAAACAGTTTGCACTTCAGTTTTTCAATCCTATTTATGACATACAAGCTCTATTAACCATGTATACGATGTAGCCAGCATTCTTGATCAAGAACTAAGGGCGGCGAAACATTACAGAATTAAGCGCGCCTTACTCTGGGTTAATTCATCCATTGTAAACCATGTACTTACTGTACATGTTTCAAGATTTTACCAGCCCAAAAACCTGCCTTGCAAGGGGTTAGCACGACCCCCCCCCCCCCCTCCAATCCTCCCCAACTCTGGAGCTTGCCCTGACCAGTTATCCGATATACCGAGTGGTTCACCAGCCCCTTATTTTTTACGCTGAAAGGCATAACGGTCTATAATGATGATATATGGATGTATGGTCTACATTTCCTCTAACCTTCACATTAAGGATTAAATCTTACTTGTAGATTTCGTCTCTTTCAGCCATTAGTGATAATTTTCTGTGCACCCCTGAGTGACCCAACACCAACTAACGCGTGTATCATAGTCACGTGAAAAACATTAGTACCTGCTTCTTTATGGCCTTAGTGCAACTATACTCTTTTTATAATGTTCGGAAATATGGTAGAAATCATTAGCGGCAGTGTTATTTCTATTACTTAAACTATAATTAATGTGTAAAACGATCTTCTTCTTCTTCTTCTTTATCTATTTATACTGCAGGGACGTTTTTCCCACGGACTCAGCGAAGGATCCCACCTCTACCGCCTCAAGGGCAGTGTTCTGGAGTTTCAGACTCTGAGTAGGGTATACAACTGGGTAGGATGACCAGTACCTCGCCCAAGCGGCCTCACCTTCTATGCTGAACAGGGGACTTGCGGGGGATGGGAATTTTGGAGGGGATAGACAAGGAAGAGGGAAGGAAGCAACCGTGGCCTTAAGTTAGGTACCATCCCGGCATTTGCCTGGAGGAGAAGTGGGAAACCACGGAAAACCACTTCCAGGATGGCTGAGGTGGGAATCGAACCCATCTCTACTCTACTCACTTGACCTTCCGAGGCTGAGTGGACCCTGTTCCAGCCCTCGTACCACTTTTAAAATTTCGTGACAGAGCCGGGAATCGAACCCGGGCCTCCGGGGATGGCAGATAATCACACTAACCACTACACCACAGAGGCGGACTGTAAAACGATCACAGCTGCAAATAACACTATCTTACGTATGGACAGGAAGTGTCCGTAAGGACTACAACGTGCTAGGTTTGCACTACGACTCGCGGTAGCTACGATGGTAAAATCACGCGTCACTTCTGTTGGATCAGCCAAGCTGTCTGGTAGTAAGTTCAATTCACAGGCTGTTACACTTTTTTTTTTTTGTCTGTTAACGCAGTTTTCATTAACTGATATATGACCGCATATCATTCTGTTCCAAAGAGTGAATTTTTATTTGGTACTGAAAAGGACCGTTTTTATCCGATGTTACGTAGCCAGGTTGGACTACAACATGATGGTCTGTAGATAGGAAGTAGAGTACGTACATATTCAGTGTAACAACTGTTTGAAATTTTGACCCCCTTGGTTTATGCAGATTTCAGCATGACGTTGTAAAGACATTCTTGCACATTGTAACATGTCAGATGTAACAGCTTGGCATGCCTCGGTGATAAGATGCCGAAGGTGACCAGGATTTTCAGTCTCCTGTGCATGCACTACCTGCTTTAAGTGGCCCAGCAGGAGGAAGTCAAGCGGCGTTAGATCGGGTGATCTGGCGGGCCAGTGAACGGGTCCTCCCCTTCCTATCCATTCATTTGGATACGAAGCATGAAGATGCTTCCGGACGACTACTGATCCGTAAGGTGGAGCCCCGTCCTGTTGAAACCACATTCGAATAATAATAATAATAATAATAATAATAATAATAATAATAATAATAATAATAATAATAATAATAATAATAATAATAATAATATTCGATTTACGTCCCACTAACTACTCTTATGGTTTTTGGAGACGCCGAGGTGTCGGAATTTAGTCCCGTAGGAGTCCTTTTATGTGCCAGTAAATCTACCGACACGAGACTGACGTATTTGAGCACCCTCAAATACCACCGGACTGAGCCAGGAACGAACCTGCCAAATTGGGGCCAGAAGGCCAGCGCCTCAACCGTCTGAGCCGCTCAGCCCGGCACACCGCATTCGTAATCGCTCACGCAGGGGTACGTTCTCCAGCAACTGTGGGAGTTCATTTTGAAGAAGATGAAGGTAGCGTACTCACATTAGATGTCCTCCGAGAAATGTGGTCCGATGAGATAGTTACCCAAGAACCCACATCAGAAATTTACTCCCCATTGCACTTAAAATGGACCCTGCCTTACCTAATGGGGATTCTCCGCGCTACAGTAGTGCATATTGCATATTCCCAACGCCATTCTTGTGAAATCGTGATTCGTCTGGAAACAGGGTTCTTAATACCAATATAAATGGTCCGTTATTGGACATTATAAATTTTCCAGCTAACTCAGATGAGTTAGCTGGAAAATTTATAATGTCCAATAACGGACCATTTATATTGGTATTATAAATTTACTCATTCGGAACAAATATTTCAGATTCCCTATGGGAATCAACATCTATATCAACAGGGTTCTTGACAAAAAGGCTGTATTATTGGTCACACTGCGTGATGTCCATTGAAAAAATGTTCCTCTTGCATCGAAATCACGTCCGTGGAGCTGCTGGTGTAACTGGAGATGGCATGGGTGAAATTTATTGTTATGCAGTATACGCATAAATGATGACCGGCTGATGTTTGCCTGTTGTGCAAGTGTCTGTGTACTAATATGAGGGTTGTTCTGGACAGCGTACAAAACCGCCTCTTTGTTTGGACCAGATGTTATAGGAGCATCTCTAACTGAAGGTATCCTCCCCAGTGTCCCAGTTGACCGCAATCTTCGTTCAATCTTTCGGAACGTATTGGTTAGTCGGTAACCTTCTGTCAGGAAAACGCTCGTGATAAAGACGTTGCGACTGGACTGCGTTCTGCCTTGTTTCCCCATAAATGAGCAACATATCAACGTACTCGTCACTGGAATACATCGTGAGTGAATGAATACGATCTGTGATGTGACCTGGTCTTTCTTTCTTTCTTCCTTAATCTGTTTACCCTCCAGGGTTGGTTTTTCCCTCGGACTCAGCGAGGGATCCCACCTCTACCGCCCCGAGGTAAACAAAATTAAGCCATCTCTGTACATACTATGAAGGTCCTTGGAGAAATGGAAGGTGAAGGTTTCCACTATCTGTAACCTCATCACTAAGTGGGATAGAGTGGTTAGCTCCATTCCCGGGTGCCTTTACCTCCAGGAATTAACCTGTTAATCTCACCCACGTCTTCCCGGGTAAACTAAGCAGGCCTATATCGCATCGGCTAGGCAGACCTTGGTTACAATAATACTGTTATAGGAACAGTAGCATAACGATATTCATTCACTAGACTTAGCCACACTTTCTTTAGATCAGAAGCACGGGTGGTGTCGTTTGCCACACCGCACATGTCTTTGCAAAGGACCCGGAAGGCATCCATTCAAACCCCAATGAAAGCCAGGTCTCCGTGACGAATCATCTAGGGGATTTCAAAAAACACCCGCAAGTAAATTATTGATGTCTACATAAGAGAGAAGTACTCTGCAGGGATCAAATTAGTCTATAATTTAAAATATAGCCAGTGTATTTTTAACATCTTAAAAAGGGTGTGTAATGCAAATTCCAATAGAATGAATCAGTGCCGCCCAAAATGTTAATATATAGAGCCAGTGACTTGAGTGTTTGATCACGTACTACATGTATGGTTTAACTAAACGGCATAACATGTAATATTTGACAGAATATCAAAACTGCAAAGGAGGTTTCACCTAATGATTTTAAAGGAATGTATATGGGATATTAATGTTATGAAAAGCTGGTGCTATAGGTGTAAAAACGAATGCAAAGCTACTTACCTGATGAGAAGTATGGAACTGGTGTTTGAACTTAATAAGTTTATTGTTCAAAAGTTAGGTGGCTAAGCCGTGGCTAAACTTTTGCAAGATGTTCTGCTCTGAGAGAGAAAATCCACGAATTTCTAGCAGAGAATGGTCACGTATGTACTCTGTTAAAAGCCCCGACTGGTTGTCCTGACTAGAATTTCTAGTTAATATGACCAACATATGCCTTTGCTGGCAGGACCTAGTGTTTACAGTGCACTATGTCTTCTGGTATAGGCTACTGTCATAAATATGTCTCTGTCTTATCCGTGGCTTTGACAATATGAAGGTGACTGAGGTATGAGAGATGCTAGTAATGCCAATCCTTATGCAGCCAGTCCCTGCTATGAATAGTGTGAAAATGTTGCTCATAGGGTCGGTTGGTGAATGCATTTCGGTGCGCTTGGCAGACTGATGTGTAATAGCAACTTTGGCTCGGTGAAGAAAGCAACGGGAAACTACCTCACTCCTCGTTTCTCTAGTACGCCTCTACAGTGATGCCTAGGCCATCTATGACAGCTGATGGCAGAGCTGTTGAGGATCCAACCAGCCTTAGGGCTGAGGACTGAACATACATACATGACCAACATTTGAATGACTTGAACGTTTGAACCTGATATTACAAGTCAAAGATAAATTGATTAAAGTTGTCCATAGCGTAGTTAAATTATTCCAGTTGAAGTTGAACTACTAAAAACACAACTCAAAAATACATGATAGTAAATAACTTCAATTCAGAAGGGCCAGAGATGAAGATTTGGCGGGCAGCATGTCGACCCTGTATTGTATTGAGCTTCAAGTGGAGCTTTTATTGAATGCGTGGGTTCTATACCATCATTACGCTACAAAGTACACAGTACTAGGCCAAATGCTTGGAATATAACACAGGAGGTCATGCCGTTTAACGTATTTAGGGGCTCATACGTCAGCGTTTTCCAACCGCTATGTGTTGGGTCACTCAGGGGTGCACAGAAAATAATCACTAATGGCTGAAAGAGACGAAATCTACAAGTAAGACTTAATCTTAAATGTGAAGGTTAGAGGACATATCATCATTATATATTGTATATACTATTATGGCTTTCAGTGTTCAGTCTGCAAGCCTCTGAATTTACTAAACATCGATTTATTCATTATTAATTAATTAATAACTACAAAACATGATATTTAAATTAGATCTGTAATTGTGCAGTTTGGCGCGGAGTTATCTCAGCTTCATTTTATGCTAGCCACCTAGGACTTAGCCTATCATAATTGCAGGATATATTCTTCACTTAAATATTACCTTATACATACACCGATTTTGCACTTGGCTTAAAGCAACACACATTACCCTGAATTATCCCGTACGCATATAACAGTTAAACCGCCTCGCTTCGTGTCGAGAACTCAACTAATACAGTTTGTGGAAATCTCCAACTCCTTCCTCTCCAGATGTTCCACAGGTGTAACTGACCGTGAGACACAAGCTTATCTCGGCCAGCCCACAACAATTCTCCCTTACCGATTACCAAAATCACACCTACCGCAATAATTCACAACAGCTATCTATGAAGCTGCTGTCTCCCTACGCAGAAGTTCAGGAATCCTACAATTATTTAACTTATGATTATCCTTCCCGGCCGTGTTTCAATAGCTAATTTTGTCTTCGTTCACTATTTACCACTTGGTAAAATATTCATCCCTCAAGCCAACTGGCTTTAGAGATTTTACAAGTCTGTTTAGCTCACTTTATTCTTCTTAATGTTGCCTGTCGTAGGTTCACCTTCTCGGAACATAGAATAACGACTGACTCTCCTAGTTGAAGAGGGAGTATTTATGCATTTTCTAGGGACGCTCTGCTTGGAGTTATGTACTGTTATGCAGTCATTCCATTTGATGACCACTGGACCGATTTCTTCGAGACTCACTCCAGAGATTCAACCTATTTTTCCAGTCATGATGGTGTCGTTTGCTGATTTTTCGTGTTTCTTTAACGGACGTAATTAATTAATTTCTTGCAGGAGATTTCATGTCCTTGACACGTGTCACTACTCTGCCAGTATGGATGCCAACTTCTCTCCAGGCCTAATTAAATACATTAACACCCTTTGGATATTTCCCAAAATTCTTAATTACTTATTTTTTGTTAATGATAGTGCCGAAATCTCTCGCAGTGAGGATTATTATCCAGAGTTGCATTATTAATTACCCGAGGTCTTCCGAAATGTTCCGACCTTGTTCGAATGTTTGGTGGCTTGCTCTCACAGAACGCGAGATGAGCTTGCAATAAAAAATATGGTTGCACTCCATCTTGTCATAATAATAATAATATTCAAAAATTTTAAATACATGTTTCTTTAGTTTTAAAGAAGTTTCGAAATAACTACTTTCACGCCTGTAACATCTTCAGTTTCTGAGATATAAGTATCCTCATTAACAGAATTCAACTCCTTTACGTACTTTCACCCCACCCCGTCTTAAGTCGATTTTCCGAAAATGAAATAATACATGTTTCTTTAACGTTAAAGGAGATACCAAATACTAACATTCACGTCTGTAACATTTTTAGTTGTTTTTAGATATAAGTGTCCTCATACAAATAATTCAACGAATTTTTCAGTTCTTTCACCCCACCTTAAGTAATTTTCTGAAAACAAAAGGATGCGTGTTTTTTATTTTTAAATAATTCCAAATACCAATTTTGACATCTGTAACATATTTAGTTTTTGAGATATATGTACCCTCATACAAAGAATTCAACTAAATTTAAATTCATTCACCTTCCTCTTAAGTTGACTTGCCGAAAACAAAAGAATACGTGTTTCTTTACTTTGAAAGAAGATTCCAAATACAAATTTTCATGTCTGTAATATCTTCAGATTGTTGAGATATAAATATCCTCAAAAAAGAATTCAACTCCTTTTTCGCTAAACCCCACCCCACACTCTGTTAATTTGATTTACCCCACAAAATGTGTGTTTCTTTATTTTTAAAGTAGATTCATAACACCAATTTTCACGTCTCTAACCTTCAATTTTTGAGATATAAATATCCCCGTAAAAAGAATTAAATTTCTTTCACTTTCTTTCACCCTACCCTCCTAAGCAAATTTTCCGAAAAAAAGTACATGTCTGTTTAATTATAAACGAGATTTCAAATATGAATTATCACGTCTGTAACATCTTATATTTTTAGATATATCCATCCTCATAATCATTCAACTCTTGTTCACCCCCTACCTCCCCCCCCCTCCCGCTACGTTGATCCTCGCACCCGAAATGCGTGTTCCTTTATTTTTAAAAGCTATTACAAATACCCATTTTCACGTCTGTAAACTTCGGCTTTTGGGATATAAATATTCCCGTATAAAGAATTCAATATTTCACTTCCTTTCACCCTCCCCTGAAGTGGATTTTCCGAAAACAAAATATACATGTTTCTTTATTTTCAAAGAAGATTCCAAATACTAATTTTCACGTCTGTAACATCTTCAGTTTTAGAGGTATAAGTACCGGGCGAGTTGGCCGTGCGCGTAGAGGCGCGCGGCTGTGAGCTTGCATCCGGGAGATAGTAGGTTCGAATCCCACTATCGGCAGCCCTGAAAATGGTTTTCCGTGGTTTCCCATTTTCACACCAGGCAAATGCTGGGGCTGTACCTTAATTAAGGCCACGGCCGCTTCCTTCCAACTCCTAGGCCTTTCCTATCCCATCGTCGCCATAAGACCTATCTGTGTCGGTGCGACGTAAAGCCCCTAGCAAAAAAGAGATATAAGTATCCTCATGAAAATAATTCAACTCTTTTTTCACTTCTTTTCACTCCCATTAAGTGCCTTTTCCGAAACCAAAAAAATATATCTTCCTGTATTTTAAAGGACTTTGTAAACACCAAGTTTCACATCTGTAACTTGTTAAGTTTTTGATATATACTGTAGATATACCGGTACTCATTTTAAACATTCACTCGCTTTTTCAATTCTTTTCACCCCTTACACGGGTTTTACGAAAGCAAAAAGATACGTGTTTATTTTTAAAGCAGATACCAAATACCATTTTTCATGTCTGAAACATCTTCAGTTTTTGAGATATAAGCATCCTCAAAAAAATTCAATTTCTTCACTTCTTTCCACCACTCTCCACCCCCTCCCCCCACCTTAAATGAACTATCCGAGAACAATGAATACGTGTTTCTTTATTTTTAAAGGAGGTTCAATATACACACTTTCACGTCTGTAACATCTTCCGTTTCTGAGATATAAGTATCCTCATAAACAGAATTCAACTCCTTCTTTACTTATTTTTAGCCCCCTCCCCTAAGTCAATTTTCCGAAAACAAAATATATGTGTTTCTATATTTTTAAAGGAGATACCAAATACCAATTTTCATGTATGTAACATCTTCACTTTTTGAGATATAAGTATCCTTATAAAATATATTCAACCACATTTTCACCTTTTTACCCCCTTAAGGGCATTTTACGAAAATAATAAAAATAGGTGTTTTTTATTTTTAAAGGAGATTCTAAATACCAGTTTTTACGTCTGAAAATTAAGTTTATGAGATATAGATATGCTTATTTAAAAAATTCACCCGCCTTGTCACCCCCTTAGTGAAGGAATATCCAAAAATTCTCCTTTAGTGAATACTATGCTCTAATATAAATGTATCCCCAAAATTTCATTTATTTATGTCCAATAGTTTTGGCTCGGCGATGATGATCAGTCAGTTAGACAGTCAGGACATGTTATTGTATATATATTGACTAGCAGTTACCCGCGGCTTCGTTCACGTCGATTACGTAATTTCATAAATGTAAACGTTCCACGGCATTGTACTAAAACATACAGTAGTCTGAAAATTCCTAAAGTATAAAAACTCACCGAAAAATAGAGGTTCATTTACCCCAGAAACTATTTGTAAATCACGTTTGAGGTATTGCCTTTTGGGGCTAAGACAAACATGCGACACATAACTGTACATGTGAGAAACAGTGTTTTCTCAGGTCGAAAATAATATACGTTTCTTTACTTTTAAAGGAGATTCCAAATACCAATTTCCATGACTGTAATATTTTCATTTTTTGAGATATAAATATCCTCATAAAAAATTCAACTCACTTTTCAACTTCCTTTCACCCCCGTTAAGTGCATTTTCCGAAAACAAAAAACGTACCTGTTCCTGTATTTTTAAAGGACTTTCCAAATACCAAGTTTCTTGTCTCTCACATGTTAAGTTCTTGACATATACTGTAGATATACCGGTACTTATTTTAAAAATTCACCCAATCTTTCAAGTTCCTTTCATCCCCTTAAATGGATTTTCCGAAAGCAAAAAAAGTACGTATTTCATTATTTTTAAAGGAGATTCCAAATACCAGTTTTCACGTCTGTACGTCTGTAACACCTTCAGTTTTTTTAGATATAAGTATTCTCATGAAAAGAATTAAAATTCTTTTTCACTTCCTTCCACACCTCCCCCCCCCCCTTAAGTGAACTTTCCGAAAACAAAGTGTACGTGTTTCTTTATTTTTAAACGAAATTCAAAATACCAACTATCACGTCTGTAACAGCTTCAGTTTTTAAGATATAAGTATCCTCATGCACTGAATTCAACTCCTCCTTTACTTATTTTCAAAACCCACTTGAGTCGGTTTTCCAAAACAAAACAAAACAAAACAAAAACGTGTTTCTTTATTTCTAAAGGAGATTCTAAATACCAATTGTCATGTCTGTAACATCGTTGGTTTTTAATATATAAGTATCCTCATACAAAGAAATCAACTAATTTTTCAATTCATCCACGCCCTCCTCCCGTAAGTGGATTTCCGAAGACAAAAGATTACGTATTTCTTTACTTTGAAGGAAAATTCCAAATACAAATTTCCATGTCTATAACATCTTCAATTTTTAAGATGTAAGTATCCTCATAAGAAATTCAACTCCTTTTTCAGCCGCCCCCACCCTCGCCCGTTAATTTGATCACCACCACCCCCACTCAAAAATGCGTGTTTTCTTTATTTTGAAAGGAGATTCCAAATACCACTATTCACGACTGCAACATCTTCAGTTTACATCCTCATAAAAATAACTGAACTCCTTCCCCCCCCCCACAAAGTGGATTTCCGCCCCCTCTCAAAATGCGTGTTTCTTTATTTTTAAAAGAGATTCCAAATACCAATTTTCATTTCTGTAACACCTTCAGTTTTTGAGATATAAGTATTCTCATGAAGAGAATTAAAATTCTTCTTCACTTCCTTCCACCCCTCTCCCCCTTAAATGAACTTTCCGAAAACAAACAATACGTGCTTCTTTATTTATAAAGGAGTTTCCAAATACCAATTATCACAATTGTAACATCTTCAGTTTTGGAAATATATGTATCCTTATAAAAAGAACTGAACTCTTTTTTCACCCTCCCCCAAACAAAGTGGATTTCCACCCCCTCTCAAAATGCGCGTTTCTTTATTTTTAAAGGAGATTCCAAATACCAATCTTCACGTCTGTAACCTTCAGCTTTTGAGATATAAGTTTCTCCATAAATGAATACAACGTTTTTAACTTCCCTTCACATTCCTCCTTAAATGAATTTTCCAAAACAAAAAATACGTGTTTCTTTATTTATAAAGGATATTTCAAATACCATTTATCACGACTGTAACATCTTCAGTTTTTGAGATATATTTATCCTTATAAGAAGAATTCAACTCCTCCCCCCCCTCCCAAGTTGATTTTCCGACATAAATGCGTGATTCTTTATTTTTAAAAGATATTCCACTTACCTGTTTTAACGTCAGTAATATTTTTGGATTTTCCAGATGTAAGTACCCTCATACAAATAATACAATTAATTTTTCAATTCTTTCACTCCCTTAAGTGGATTTTCCGAAAACAAAAGAATCCGTGTTTATTATTTTTAAGGGAGATTCGAAATACCAATTTTCACTTCTCCAGCATCTTTGGTTCTTGAGATATAGGCATCCTCATACAAAGAATTCAACTAATTTTTCAATTCCTTCACCCCCTTAAAGAGGATTTTCCGAGAAAAAGAAATACGTATTTCTTTATTTTTAAAGAAGACTCCAAATACCAATTTTCACGTCTGTAACATCTTCAGTTTTGATATACCACTGTCCTAATAAAAAATTCAACCCCCTTTTCAGTCCTTTTTATCCGCCCCCCCCCCCTATGTGGTTTCTTCCGGAAACAAAAAATACATGTTGCTTTATTTTTAAAAGATTAAAAATACTAATTTTCACATCTGTAACATGTTAAGTTTTTGAGATGTTCTGTAGATATGCCCATTTTAAAAATTCAGCCCCATTTTCAGTTTCCCTTAAGTAGATTTTCCGGAAACAAATTATCTGTGTTTCTCTACATTTACAGGAGATTCCAAGTACCAGTTTTCAAGTCTGTAACATGTCAAGTGTCTGAGATATATTGTAGACCTAGATATATTTTCGTAAATGCCACCCACTTGTCACTCCCGTTCACCCCCTATTCATTGGATTTTTCAAAAACAAAAATATACGCGTTTCTTTAATTTTAAAGGAAATTCCAAATACCAATTTTCATGTCTGTAACATCTAAATTTTTGAGATATAAGTATCCTCATAAAAGGTATTCAACCAGTTTTTCCCCTTTTCACCCCCCTTAATGGGATTTTGCGAAAACAAAAAAAAACACGTGTTTCTTTATATTTAAAGGAGATTCCAAATACCAAGTTTTACGTCTGTAAATTTTAAGTTTTTGAGATATAGATATCCTCATTTGAAAATTTCACCCCCCTTTTCACCCCCTTAGCGACTGAATACCCGAATATCCTTCCTTAGTGAGCACCTATATCCCAATATATATTTATCCTCAAAATGTCATTTCTTTATGTCCAGTAGTTTTGGCTCGGCGATGATGACTCAGTCAGTCAGTCAGTCAGTCAGGACATGTTATTTTATATATAGACTAGCAAGATACCCGTGCTTCGCTACGGTATTATACTGAAATTTATAATTGAATGCTTAACGTTTTATATATAATCCGCCGAAATTCGCGATCTGACTAGTTTTCTGAGAGAATCCGCCAAAATTCGCGATCTGACTCGTTCTCTGAGAGATTACGGCAAAGTTCCTCCCATTTTTCAATCTTTCTTTCCAGCAATCAATTTCGTACTTCCCGGCCTAGGTCCAAGTATTCCACCCGGTCAGTTGGGTCCCTAAATCTTTGCCATCTTTTCCTATAAGCATTTTTAATATGGATCAAATCCTTGAGGATATCCGTCATGGTGTCGTCTTGGGTGCCTTGGCGGACTTATTGCCTCCCCTTTCCCGCCCTAGGTGGACTTTACAAAAACAAAAAATATGTGTACCTTTATTTTGAAAGAAATTCAAAATACCAACTTTCACATCTGTAATAGATTCAGTTTTTACGACACCGTAACGCATCCTCATAAACATATTTCAACTCCTTATTTACTTATTTTCAACCCCGCACCCCTTACGTCGATTTTCTGAAAAAACAAATGCGCATTTCTTCATTTTTAAAGGAGATTCCAAATACTAATTTTCACGTCTGTAACATCCTCATTTTTGAGATATAAGTATCCTCATAAACGTAATTCAACTCCTTTTTCACCCCCTCCCCAAAAGTGCGTGTTTCTTTATTTTTAAAGGAGATACCAAATACCAATTTTCACGTCTTTAACATTTTTAGTTTTTGAGATATAAATATCCTCACACAAAGAATTCAACTAATTTTTCAACCCATTCACCCCCTTAAGTGGATTTTCCGAAGACAAAAGAACACGTGCTTCTTTACTTTGAAAGAAGATTCCAAATACAAATGTCCATGCCTCTAACATCTTCAGTTTTTGTGATATAAGTATCCTCATAAAAAGAATTTAACTCCTTTTTCACCCCAGCCCGTTTAGTTGATTACCCCTCCCTCCAAAATGCAGGTTTCTTTATTTTCTTGAGATGATTCCAAATACAAATTCTCACGTGTGTAACCTTAACTTTTAGTGATATAAGTTTCTCCATAAAAAGAATTAAATATTTTCAGTTCCTTTTACCCTCCCAACTTAGGTGAATTTTTCGAAAAAGCAAAAAATCTTGTTTCTTTTCTTTATTTGTAAAGGAGCTTCCAAATGCCATTTATCACGACTGTAACATCTTCAGTTTTGAGATTTATGTATCCTCAAAAAAAGGAATTAAACTACTTTTTCACCGCCCCTGCCCCAACTTGATTCCGCCCAAAAAATATGCACGTTTCTTTATTTTTAAAGAATATTCCAAATACTAATTTTCACGTCGGTAACATCTTAATTTTTGAGATATAAGTATCCTCATACGAAGAATTCAAGTAATTTTTCTATTACTTCACCCCCCCCCCCACTTAAGTGGATTTTCCAAAGACAAAAGATTACGTGTTTCTTCACTTTGAAAGAAAATTCCAAATACAAATTTTCATGTCAGTAACATCTTCGGTTTATGAGATAGAAGTATCCTCATGAAAAGAATTCAACTCCTTTTTCACTCCACCCCCGCCCGTTAATTTGGTTTCACCCCACCCAAAATATGCGCGTTTCTTTATTTTTAAAGGAGATTCCAAATACCAATTTCCACGTCTGTAACCTTCAGTTTTGAGATATAAGTTTCTGCAGAAAAAGAATTCAATTTTTTTACTTCCTTTTACACTCCCCATTCAAGTGAATTTTCCAAAAACAAACAGTACCCGTTTCTTAAAAGAGCTTCCAAATACCAATTATCACGACTGTAACATCTTCAGTTTTTGTGATATATGTATCCTCGTAAAAGGAATTCATCTCCGTTTTCATCCACCCCCATCAAGTTGATTCCCCCACCAAATGCATGTGTCTATTTTTAAAGGAGATCCCAAATACCAGTTTTCACGTTTGTAACACCTTTAGATTTTTTGGTATATATATATACATTCTCATACAAATAATTCAAGTAATATTTCAATTCTTTCACCTCTCCGCAACCGCACGTTAAGGGTTTTCCCTGAAAACTAAAGAATGCGTGTTTCATTATTTTTAAAGGAGATTCTAAATACCAATGTTCACGTCTGCAACATGTTACTTTCTGCGATATACTGTAGATACGCTAATTTAAAAATTTCACCCCCTCTTTCAGTTCCCCTTAACTGGATTTTCCGAAAAAATATTTACATTTCTTTACTTTTACAGGAAATTCCAAATACCAGTTTTCAAATCTGTAATATGTTACATTTCTGAGATAATTTGCAGATACAGTCTCTTTTTTAATTCATCCCGCTTTTCACTCCTGTTCACCCCCAATTTTTCGGATTATCCAAAAACGCAAATATACGTATTTCATTATTTTCAAAGGAGATTCCTAATTTTAATTTTCATGTCTGTAACATCTTCAGTTTTTTATATATAAGTCTCCTAATAAAATGTGTTCAACCACTTTTCTCCCTTTTTCACCAACCTTAATGGGATTTTTCGAAAACAAAAATTACGTGTTTTTAATTTTTAAAGGAGATTCCAAATAACAATTTTTACGTCTGTAAACGTTTACGTTTTTGAGATATAGATATCCTCATTTTAAAAATTCACCCCCCCTTCACCCCCTTAGCGACACAATATCCAAAAATCCTCCCTTAGCGAGCACCTACTTGTTAATATGAATGTATCCCCAAAATTTCATTTCTTTATGTCCAGTAGTTTCGGCTCGGCGATGATGAGTCAGTCAATCAGTCAGTAGTCAGTCAGTCAGGACAAGCTATTATCTATATATATATAAAACTAGCAAGATACCCGTGCTTCGCTACGGTATTATAATGAAATTTATAATTGAATGGTTATTGTTTTACACTTAAACCGCCGAAATTCGTGATCTGAGTGGTTTTCTAAGATAATCCGCCAAAATTCGCGATCTTACTCGTTTTCTAATAGATTACGGCAAATTTCCTCCCATTTTTCAATCAGGTTTTTCTCCGGGTACTCCGGTTTTCCCTGTCATCTTTCATTCTAGCAACACTCTCCATTATTATTTCATAGCATTTATCACTCATTAATAAATCACCTTGGGAGTGGGGGTGAAGCTGATTCCTGCTCGTGGTGCCCCTGCATAGGTACCTGGATTAAAATTCCAGTACTGAACTGAACGTCAGCATTCCAGAAGTATCTACCAGTCAATATGACCCAATCGCTATATTCAGAACGGTCTTTATCAAGACCAACACTAACCATTATATCTGTAAATATTGAAGGTTTATCTCCATCTAAAGAAGGAATATTACACCAGCTTTGTCAAACTTACAAATGTGATATATTATGCCTTCAGGAAACTCACAGGGATGAGCAACTACGGCGACCAAAAATAGCGGGAATGAGACTTGTGGCCGAGATTCCCCACAGACAGTATGGCAGCGCTGTTTTTGCCAAACCAAATTTACAAATTTTGTCTGTTGCAACCACCAATGAAAATCAAATCGAGATAATAACTGTGGAACTCAGTAACTGCACCGTTTCGGGCATCTACAAACCACCAAATGTAGATTTCTCCTTTAAAATTCCAGATAACTACTTCAAGCAAAAGACAAACTTTGTGGTTGGAGACTTCAACAGCCATAACAGTGCATGGGGATATACAGATGATGATAATAATGGAGAAGCTGTATTAGAATGGGCTGATGATTACCAATTACAACTTATTCATGACCCCAAACTACCTCCATCCTTTAACAGCAGTAGATGGCGACGAGGCTTCAACCCAGACCTGATATTTGTGAGTGAACACGTGGCACAGCAATGTGTGAAATCAATGTGCAATCCTATTCCAAATACCCAGCATCGGCCCGTAATGTGTCAACTTTTCTCTGCAATTCAACCAATAAAGGTTCCGTTTCGAAGGAGATATAATTTCAAAAAAGCAGACTGGGAGAAGTTCAGCTCAACCCTTGATAAAATAATATCAGATATCCACCCAACACCAGAGTTTTATGATCAGTTTGTTGAAGCTGTGAAGAAAGCTTCCCGCGCTTCCATACCACGAGGATGCAGAGTTAACTATATACAAGGTCTAACTTCAGACACAGCTGCCCAAATGAACACATATATTTCACTGTTTCAGGAAGATCCACTAAGTGAAGACACTATCTCAGCTGGAAGGAAACTGCTTTCCTCAATTGCAGAGGCAAAGAAAGGTGCTTGGATCAAACTTATGGAGGAAACTGACATGTCAAGGGATAGCCGAAAGGCTTGGAAGCTTCTCAAACGACTTAGCAACGATCCAACAAAGGGACCAGTCCATGCAAATGTTACGGCAAACCAAATCGCAAATCAGCTTGCCATCAATGGGAAAACAAATCACCCAATAAGGAAGATGGAACATAATATCCTAAAAAGCGAGGTAATGAAGTCCAGTAACCTATCCCGGCCATTTGAAATAACGGAATTACAGAAAGCGATTCAATGCGCCAAAAATGGAAAAGCGGCAGGATTAGATGATATCACAATAGAACAAATAAAACACTTCAGTTCAACCACACAGGCATGGCTTTTAAAATTCTTCAACAACTGCTTTACTTCCCTAAAAATTCCAAAAATATGGAGAAAATCCAAGGTGATCGCATTTCTGAAACCTGGAAAGGAACCTTCGAACCCTAAAAATTTCAGACCAATCTCCTTACTCTGCCACCTATACAAAATAATGGAAAGAATGTTGCTCAATCGCTTAATGGGAGTAGTAGACCAAGTCCTAATCCCTCAGCAATGTGGCTTCCGCCCAGGAAAGAGTTGCACAGCACAGGTTTTACATCTAACCCAGCATATCGAGGACGGGTTTGAAATGAAGAAGATTACTGGTGTGGCTTTTGTGGACCTCTCAGCCGCCTACGATACAGTAAATCACAGGATATTATTACACAAACTTTATAGAATGATTACAGACATCAAGGTAACCAAGATGATAGCTACTCTCCTGGAAAATCGTCGCTTTTTTGTCGAATTCCAAGGACGCCGAAGCAGATGGAGGAATCAAAGGAATGGACTACCTCAAGGCAGTGTACTGGCTCCTGTTCTTTTCAACATCTACACTAATGACCAGCCATTACCAGAAAATACTAAAAGCTTTATCTATGCCGATGACCTTGCACTTACTACTCAAACTGATACCTTTGATGAAGCAGAGATCTCTTTAACTGCTGCATTAGAAGAGCTAGGTAACTATTATGAGAAAAACCAACTCAAACCAAATCCAGCTAAGACTCAAATCTGTGCGTTCCATCTGCGGCATGCGCAGGCCTCTCAGAAACTCAAAGTACTATGGAAGGGGAACTTACTGGAACACTGCTTTACGCCAAAGTACCTGGGAGTTATGCTGGATCGCACATTAACATATAAGAAACATTGCCAAAACCTGAAACAAAAGATAGCTGCCAGAAACAACATTCTACGAAAGTTATCAGGAACAAGTTGGGGAACACAACCACAAACAATTAGAACATCAGCTCTAGCTCTATGCTATTCTGCAGGAGAATATGCCTCCCCAGTTTGGTACAGGTCAGCTCATACGAAGCAGGTCGACATAGCTTTAAACGAAAGCTGCAGGATCATCACTGGATGTTTGAAACCTACACCCATTGAGAAGGTCCAACTTTTAGCTGGTATTGCTCCCGGTGAGATTCGTAGGGAGGTAGCAGCTAACAAAGAAAGGCTCCAGGCATCTTCTTCAGAAGCACATCCTCTCTATGGATACCAACCAGCCACACAGAGGCTAAAATCTAGGAAAAGTTTTCTCCGCACATCAGTCAACCTTGAGGGGAAAGCAGAGAATGCTAGAGTCACAATGTGGAAAGAAAGAATCCACCACCTTTCCAACTGGATAGAGCCAAAGGAAAGTCTTCCATGTGGACACCAGGAGAAGTGGACAGTATGGAAAGCCCTTAACAGACTCCGTACAGAAGTCGGCAGAACCAAAGTAAACTTGCGGAAGTGGGGCTTCTCAAGTGATTCATCACTTTGTGATTGCGGAGAACAGCAGACGATCCAACATCTATGTCAGTGTGTCTTATGTCCTTCAATGTGCACTATGAAAGACTTGATTGCAGCCTCCCCCAACGCTATTGACGTCGCCCAATACTGGGCAAGCATCATCTAGCTCTTGAATATTGTTGCTCTATCTGTGATTGTATAATAGACTTGTATATTTGTATAGTAGAAATGTAGATGTTGCTTTTTGTTAAATATCTATAAGTTGATACTTCTGACACGAATAAAGAAAGAAGACCTTGGGAGTGGCGACCCCATTGTGATAACAGCCTATATAAGTTTCATTCATTACATCCCTGCCCCGCCAATGACTGGAAAACAGGTTGTAGGTTTTCATTTTCAATTGTAAAGGATCTTCTAAATACCGATTATCTCCAGTTTTTGAGATATGTGTCCTTATGAAATAAATTCAACTCCTTTTCACCCCCGCCCCCAAAGATGATTCCCGCCCCCCAAAAAACGCGTCGTTTTATATTTATTAAAGATCTAAATACCAATTTTCACGTCTGTAACAACTTTAGTTTTTATTAGATGTAAGTATCCTCATACAATTAATTTAATTAATTTTTCTATTTTCACCCCCCTCCCTTTATTGGATTTTCCGAGAATACCTGTTTCTTTACTTCAACAGGAGATTCTAAATACCAGTTTTTACATCTGTAACATTTTACGTTTCTGAGATATACTATACATATAGCCTTTCTAAAAAATCACCCCAATTTGTCACTCCGGTTTAACCCCCATTAATTACATTTTCCAAAAACAAAAAAGTAAATGTTTCTGTATTTTAAAAGGAGATTCCATATACTAAATGTCTGGTCTGTTAATATTTTCAGTTTCTGAGATATAAGTATCCTCATTAAAGGCATTCAACCCATTTTTCACTCCTTTTCACCCCTCCTATTGGGATTTTCCGAAAACAAAAAATAAGTGTTTCTTTATTTTGAAAAGTGATTCTAAGTACCAATTTCTACGTCTGTAAACTTTTACAGTTTCCAGATATAGATACACTCATTTTAAAAATTCACCCCACTTTTTACCCCCCCCCCCCCCATTCTTTGGATTTTCTAAAAAAGTACGTTTTCTTTTATTTTTAAAGGAGGTTACAAATTTAAATTTTCATGACTTCACGTTTTGAGATATAAGTCTCCTCATGAAAGGTGCTCAATGCATTTCCCCCCCACTTTTCACCACTTCATGGGAAATTCCGAAAAAAAAGTTACGTGTTTCTTTATTTTGAAAGGAGATTCTAAATACCAGTTTTTACATCTGTAAACTTTTACAGTTTTGAGATATAGATACATTCATTTTAAAAATTCACCCCCCTTTCAACCCCCCACTCTTTGGATTTTCTAAAAACAAAAAATACATGTTTCTTTATTTATAAAGGAGATCCCAAATACCGATTTTCAGGTGTGTAACATCTTCAGTTTCTGAGATATAAGGATCCTTATTAAAGGCATTCAACCATTTTTCACCCCCTTTCAACCCTGCTATTGGGTTTTTCCGAAAACAAAAAAATGTGTTTCTTTATTTTGAAAGTAGATTCTAAGTACCAATTTTTACATCTGTAGATTTTGAAAGTTTTGGCATATAGATAAACTCATTTTAAAAATTCAACCCCCTTTCAACCCTCCAATATTTTAATTTTCCAAAAACAAAAAGTACATGTTTCTTTATTTTTAAAGGAGATCCCAAATACCTTTTTTCAGGTCTGTAATATCTTCAGTTTCTGAGATATAAGTATCCTCATTAAAGACATTCAACCCATTATTCACACTTTTCAGCCCCTCCTATTGGGACTTACAGAAAACAAAAAAGTGCGTGTTCTTTTATTTTTAAAGGAGATTCTAAATATCAATTTTTACATCTGCAAATTGTTGATGTTTTGAGATATAGATACACTAATTTTTAAAATACGACCCCCTTTCGCCCCCCACTATTTGGATTTTCTAAAAACACAAAATACATGTTTCTTTATTTATAAAGGAGATCCCAAGTACCGATCTTCAGGTCTGTAACATCTTCAGTTTCTGAGATATAAGGATCCTTATTAAAGGCATTCAACAATTTTTCACCCCTTTTCACCCCTCCTATTGGGATTTTCCGAAAACAAAAAAATACGTGTTTCTTCATCTTGAAAGGCGATTCTAAGTACCAATTCTTACATCTGTAAAGTTTGAAAGTTTTGAGATATAGATACACTCATTTTAAAAATTCACCCCCCTTTCAACCCTCGACTATTTGAATTTTCCAAAAACAAAAAGTACATGTTACTTTATTTTTAAAGGAGATCCCAAATACCTTCTTTTCAGGTCTGTAATATCTTCAGTTTCTGAGATATAAGTATCCTCATTAAAGGCATTCAACCAACTTTTCACTCCTTTTCACCCCTCTTATTGCAATTTTCCAAAAACAAAAAAGTACATGTCTCTTTATGTTGAAAGGAGATTCTAAATACCAATTTCTACGTCTGTAAACTTTTACAGTTTCGAGATATAGATACACTCATATTAAAAATTCACCCCCCTTTCAACCCTCGACTATTTGAATTTTCCAAAAACAAAAAGTACATGCTACTTCATTTTTAAAGGAGATCCCAAATACCTTCTTTTCAGGTCTGTAATATCTTCAGTTTCTGAGATACAAGTATCCTAATTCAAGGCATTCAACCATTTCTTCACCCCTTTTTACCCCTCCTATTGGGATTTTCCAAAAACAAAAAATACGTGTTTCTTTATTTTTAATGAAGATTCTAAATACCCATTTTTACATCTGTAAACTTTCAAATTTTTGAGATATAGATACGCTAATTTAAAAAATTCAGCCCCCCTTTTCACCCTCCCATTAATTGGGTTTTCCAAAAACAAAAAATATGTGTTTCTTTATTTTTAAAAGAGATCAAAAGTACCAATTTTCTGGTCTGTAGTATCTTCAGTTTCTGATATATAAGTACCGGTATCCTGGTTAAAGGCATTCAACCCCTTTTTCACCCAACTTCACCCCTCCTATTGGGATTTTCTGAAAACAAAAAAATACTTGTTTCCTTATTTTTAAAGAAGATTCTAAATACCAATATTTACATCTGTAAACTTGTAAAGTTTTGAGATATACATACACTCATTTTAAAATTTCACCCCCGTTTTTCACCCCCTTAGCGACGGAATATCCAAAAATCCTCTCTTAGCGAGCACCTACATCTTAATATGAATGTACCCCCAAAATTTAATTTCTTTATGTCCAGTAGTTTTGGCTCGGCGATGATGAATCAGTCAGTCAGTCAGTCAGTCAGTCAGTCAGTCAGTCAGTCAGTCAGTCAGTCAGTCAGTCAGTCAGGACAAGTTATTTTATATATCTAGACTAGCAAGATACCCGTGCTTCGCTACGGTATTATACTGAAATTTATAAGTGAATGCTTAACGTTTTGTATATAATCCTCCGAAATTCGCGCTCTGACTCGTTTTCTGAGAGAATCCGCCAAAATTCGCGATGTGACTCGTTTTCTGAGAGATTAGGGCATAGTTCCTCACATTTTTCAATCTTTCTTTCCAGCAATCGATTTCGTACTTTCCGGGCTAGGTCCAGGTATTCCACGCGGTCAGTTGGGTCCCTAAATCTTTGCCATCTTTTCCTATAAGCATTTTTAGTATGGATCAAATCCTGAAGGAGATCCTGCGTGATGTCGTCTTGGGTGCCTTGGCGGTATTGAACCCGCGACCGGACTGTATTCGTAGCCATTACCAGGCCAGGACCCGTTTCCAGTGCGTCCGCACAATTTGACGACGGTCCAGAACATTATTATTATTATTATTATTATTATTATTATTAGTAGTAGTAGTAGTAGTAGTAGTAGATGTTCTGGACCCCACAGCAAGATGCAAGACCGCTACTTGGCGGTAAATTACATCTGCTGCCATTGTCATTGTTGACAATGTGACCAGCACCATTGTCGTGCGTAGCCAAGTTTGCGGGATTTCTGGCAATACGAATGACATACTTCCGTGCTTTATTGACCTTATTATAGAGGTGAACAATTTGACGGTCAATCTCATTCCTATCGTTTATTTCAAATGTGTTTAAATTTTTATTTATATGCCAGTAGAGTCTACTGTAATCTAAGAACGTTCTCCGAACGAAAAGATGGCTGTTGAAATCGAACCCAGCAAAGATTGAAAATGATCGGTTTATGATCAGAATAAGTACATCGAAAATCTACAGCATGTTTCCGGTCATTCGACAGGGTCAGGAATGGAATGAATAAAGCCCCTTCTAGCGACGACAATAGGAATTGTGCCGGCTGCCGAAACACTCCTCTGGGGCAATGCTCGATGAATGGCAAATGAAATTAAATATTGGACAGTGTTGCTGGAATGAATAATGACGGAGTAAACCGGAGTATCCGGAGAAAAACCTGTCCCGCCTCCGTTTTGTCCAACACGAATGTCACATGGAGTGACCGGGAATTGAACCACGGAACCCAGCTGTGAGAGGCCGGCGCGCTGCCGCCTGAGCAACGGAGGCTCCTTGTAAGTACATTATGAACAGTAAAATCAATTGGTCTCACCTCCTTTTACACCCCACCGCCGTTAAGTATATTTACCCCTCCCACCCCCCCCCCCCCCACCAAAAAATTAAAAGAAGGCATGTTTCTTTATGTTTAAAGGAGATTCCAAACACAAATGTTCACGTCTGTTACCTTCAGTATTGAGATATAAGTATCCCCATAAAAATAATTCACTTTTTTCACTTCCTTTCACACTCGTTCCCCCCACCCCAAGGGAATTTTCCGGCAAAAAAATCTCTTGTTTCTTTAATAGTAAAGGATCTTCTAAATGCCTATTATCACGACTCTAACTTCTTCTTTTTTTGATTTATGTGTCCTCGTGAAAGGAGTTCAACTCCTTTTCACTCCCACCCCGCAAGATGGTTCCCCCCAAAAAAACGCGTTTTTCTTTTGTTTTAAAGGAAATCCAAATGCCAGTTTTCACGTCTGTAACAAGTTTATTTTTATTAGATGTATGTATTCTCATTAAATTAAGTCAATTAATTTTTCAGTCCTTTCACCCCCACCCCTTCACATTTGATTTTCCGAAAATACGTGTTTCTTTACTTTTAAAGCAGATTCCAAACACCTTCATTTTTGAGATATCAGTAGCCTAATTAAAAAAATCAACACCATTTTCAGTCACTTTCCCCGCCCCCCTCCACCCAAGTGGTATTTTCGTAAACTAAAAATACACGTTTCTTTATATTTAATAGAGATAAAAATACAATTTTCCACTTCTGTAACATGTTCAGTTTTTTTTGTTGAGATATACTGTATAAGTTCTCATTTTAAAATTTCACCCCCTTTTTAGTTCCTCTTAAGAGGAGTTTCCAAAAACAAATCACCTATGTTTCTTTACATTTACAGGAGATTCCAAATACCAATTTTTACATCTGTATCATTCTATGTTTCAATTATTCTGTAGATATAGTCTTTCAAAAAATTCACCCCAATATGTCACTCCTGTTTAACCGCCATTAATTGGAATTTCCAAAAACAAATACGTGTTTCTTTATTTTCCAAGGAGATCCCATATACAAATTTTCAGTTCTGTAATATCATCAGTTTCTGAGATATATGTATCCTCATTAAAGGCATTCAACCCATTATTCACCCTTTTACACCTCTCCTATTCGGATTTACAGAAAACAAAAAATACGTGTTCCTTTAATTTTAAAGGAGATTCTAAATATCAATTTTTACATGTGCAAACTTTTAAAGTTTTGAAATATAGATACACTCATTTTAAAAATTCAACCCCCTTTTCCCCCTAACATTAATTGGATTTTCCAAAAACAAAAAATAGGTGTCTCTTTATTTTTAAAAGAGATCAAAAGTACCAATTTTCAGGTCTGTAATATCTACAGTTTCTGAGATATAAGTGCCGGTATCCTGATTAAAGGCATTCAACCCCTTTTTCACCCTTTTAAACCTGTCCTATTGTGATTTTCTGAAAACAAAAAATACGTGCTTCTTTATTTTTAATGATGATTCTAAATACCAATTTTTACATCTGTAAACTTTCAAAGTTTTGAGATATAGATACACTCATTTGAAAATTTCACCCCCTTTTCACCCCTCTATTAAGTGGATTTTCCAAAAACAAAAAATGCGTGTTTCTTTATTTTTAAAGGAGATCCAAAACACCAATTTTCAGGTTTATAATATCTTAAGTTTCTGAGATATATGTATCCTCATTAAATGCATTCAACCCTTTTTTCACCCCTTTCCACCCCTCCTATTGGGATTTTCCGAAAACAAAAAAGTACGTGTTTCCTTATTCTTAATGAAGATTCTAAATACCAGTTTTTACATCTGTAAACTTTCAAAGTTTTGAGATATAGAAACACTCATTTTAAAAATTCACCCCCTTTTCCCCCTCCCATTAATTGGATTTTCCCAAAACAAAAAATACGTGTTTCTTTATTTTTAGAAGAGATCAAAAGTACCAATTTTCAGGTCTGTAATATCTACAGTTTCTGAGATATATGTACCGGTATCCTGATTAAAGGCATTCAACCATTTTTCATCCTTTTTCACCCGTCCTATTGGGATTTTCTGAAAACAAAAAAATACGTGTTTCCTTATTTTCAAAGAAGACTCTAAATACCAATTTTTACATTTGTAAACGTTTAAAGTTTTGAGATATAGATACACTCATTTTAAAATTTCACCCCCCTTTTCACCCCCTTAGCAACGGAATATCCAAATATCCTCTCTTAGCGAGCACCTACATCTTAATATGAATGCATCCTCAAAATTTCATTTCATTATGTCCAGTAGTTTTGGCTCGGCGATGATGAATCAGTCAGTCAGTCAGTCAGTCAGTCAGTCAGTCAGTCAGGACAAGCTATTTTTTATATATAGATAAGAGTTTTGTCTGTACATTGCTCAGATTTTGAAAAGAATGGTATTTCTGTATCAGTCATGTCCACAGTAACCAGGAAATGCACTTATTTCTTTTCCATAATTTCTGTCTGTCTGTCTGTCTGTCTGTCTGTCTGTCTGTCTGTCTGTCTGTATGTATGTACACGCATCACTAGAAAACGGCCAAAGAGAATTTAATGAAAATCGGTATGCAAAGTCGGGGATTAAGACGCTACAATCTAGGGTATAAATAATTTTATTCACGCTGAGTGAAATGGTAGTTTAGGGGAAGGCCTAAAATTTAATTTTCAAATATTTATGTTTTTAATAGTCCTATCTTCCTAAAAATTGGTATTCAGAGTCGAGGAATATGTCGCTACAATCTAGCCTATGAATAACTTTATTCACGCCGAGGAAATGGTAGTTTAGGGGAAGGCCTAAAATTTTATTTTCAAATATTTACGTTATTAGTGGTCATATTTCATTGAAAATTGGTTTGCAAAGTCGGAGAACGAGCCACTACAATTTAAGCTATAAGTAATTTTATTTACGCTGAGTGAAATGGTAGTTTAGGGGAAGGCCTAAATGTAGTTCTCAAATATTTACATTATTAGTTGTCGCATCGATAAATACTACATAACCAAAGTTATGGAGAATTAAATTTCCGACCATTTATGTCTTATACATTTTTACCGTACCGGCTATGATAACACAGCAACCAAAAATACAAATTAATGAATATGTAAGTCCATATCAACGCCGAGCCACGAGAAAATGGGTTAACAGAATTTAATGAAAATCGGTATATAGAGTCGGGGAATAAGAAAATACAGTCTGAGCCATAAACAATTTTATTCGCCCTGGATGAAATTGTAGTTTAGGGGAAGGTGCTTAAAATGTAATTTTTAAATACCAATGTAATTGGTCCTATCGAAAAGTACTATATAAAAAATTTGTAGAGAATACAATTTCCGATCATTTATCTTTTATTCAGTTTTACCGTACAGACTATGATAAGAGTGGTATTTAAGAGTCGGAAGAAAACGAAATGTGAAGGCCTATAATATCGAAAGTGCATAACATTGATCAACAATAACATTACATTGACCATTATTTATTGTAATGTTCTTTGCTCTTATGCTGCCTCTCAACTCCGACAGATGGGATTACTGCTACGTACCGAGTATAACAGCCTGACTGAATATTGGCGGGAAATAGCCGGGGAGTTAGAAAACTTTCTTCCTTAGCTTGCCATTCCTCTGGTTCATACATTTTCTGATACAGCTGGTACGTAACACACTGGATCATCATAGTATTTCAGCTATTCGATCCCTACTCTGACGCGTTGTTTCGAATGGGCAGTGTGCATACTTAACGCAGAGGCTGACTTAGTAATAGTAAGTAGTAGTAGTAGTAGCAGTAGTAGTAGTAATAGTAGTAGTATTATGGCCTGGTCTAGAATAACAATTAAGCCTTTCCCAAATTATAGCACCACAATATTCACTAAATAACTCAAAATTCAACTCTGAAAAGAGCCATTTCTTAAGATAAGCTTCTTTCCCTTTACTTTTATTAAATTCTACATTCAATATATTCCAAACTAGCAGTGAAGAGGGTGTTTCTCTTCTAGCTTGGAGGAAAAATTAGCCTTCAAGTCAGAGAACTTTTCCGCCGCCAGTGTAGTGAATTGATATTTTCCGACTCATCGGGTACTCCTAGGAAACAGAATAGTAATTGGGCATAGTTTTTGTCCTGGGAGTCTCCACTATTAGGCCCTCTCCCCGCCGAAGAGTGTTCACCGATCACGGCTGTCTGCGGTTTGGTCATTCCAGGTCTGGAACTTTGGACTGTTAGATAGGCAACGTAGTCCTGTTCGTTAAAAGTGAGAAAATGTGTGGTGTTTCATTTGAACGAGTATTCATTTCAGTTGCTAAAACCACTAAAGATAGTCTTTCTGAGGATGTAAAAAGGCATTATAATGAAAACATCCCAACCAGATTGTGGCTGATGGTGTGAAATTGGGTCTGCCATTACAGTGAAAATTCCCTCAGTCTTCATATGAGAAAAGATGTTTAGTGACTTCCCGTCGCGTTCCTAGGGTAACGTTAAGAGCTATACAATTTAAGACAATCTTGCTCACAACGCGTACACTACCTAACCTAGAATTCTGTATACAATTTAGAATTCCGTAGCGAAGCACGGGTACATCAGCTAGTATATATATATATATAGATAGATAGATAGATAGATAGATAGATAGATATGCCGGGCTAAGTGGCTCAGACGGTTGAGGCGCTGGCTTTTTGACCCCAACCTGGCAGGTTCGATCCTGGCTTAGTCCGGTGGTATTTGAAGGGGCTCAAATACGTCAGCCTTGTGTCGGTAGATTCACTGGCACGTAAAATAACTCATGCGGACTAAATTCCGGCACCTCAGCTGTAACAGAACTTCTAGAAACTCTGCATTTACTGTAAGTTAGGGAAAGCCCGGTTCTGTATTACTGGTCTAGTATACAGTGGCGAAGCAATATTTACGAGGTGATAGGAAATGTCGAATTTTTTCTTTAATATTAGCTGTATAGAAAAACTGTGCAATACCGGGTGAGTTAGCCGTGTGGTTAGGGGCGCGCAGCTTTGAGCTTGCATCCGGGAGATAGTGGGTTCGACCTCCACCGTCGGCAGCCCTGAAGGTGGTTTTCCGTGGTTTCCTATTTTCATACCAGGCAAATATTCTGTGCCTTACTCAAGGCCACGGCCACTTCCTTCCCATTCCTGGCCCTTTAATCTCCCATCGTCGCCGTAAGATCTATCTGTGTCGGTGCGGCGTAAAACAATTTGTAAAAAAACCTGTCCATTATATAAGTTTTACATCATTTAATTTCCTATCTCTTATATTTAATGTTTTTTTTATCGTATGGGAAATGATTACGAGTATTACATTTCTCATGAACTCCAAACACCTGCGGAAATATCAATTCTATCTAAAAAGTATATGTAACAAAAATGTACTAAATCCAATTTCCAATCGATTAGGCCTATATCTTACACCTTCTTACAGTATGGGCTATAATAATGGATGTATTCACGAAATTATGTTTTTTCTATCGATGCTATATTGTTCAGTCTTCATGGTAACGAGTCAACTGGCAATGATGGTGATTGCTGTGATTTTTTACTTAGAAGCAATACCGCGTATTCATCAATCCCTGTTGATCAGGATGATGATGATGATGATGATGATGATGATGATGATGATGATTTAAAATGAAAAACAAAGCGTGGAGGAACTATCACTTGAAGAAGGGGTGGGGGTGGGGGGAATGAATCATAAAATAGGTAGGGAAAATGAAGGACACCCTAGGCTTGGTATCCGACAATATCACTGATCATTAAAGAAAACAAAACGTGATGGTCTAGAAAGTCTTATATCCGTTAACCTGATCAACAGTAACTTTACTATGATTGAGTGACCGTTATTAACTGCGAGCTGCTCGGTGTCTTCTGCTGTTGCTCATCTTCAGTAGATGTCAGTAAAACTAACCCATCAACGACGGGTTACAGCAGCTTCTATCTGAATAGAAATTTCTTCTGACTGCACTTGTACGTTATTTATAAGTTGCTTTACATCACACCGACACATATATGTCTTTTGGTGACGACAGGATAGGAAAGGGAAGGAAGGTGCCGTGGCCTTAATTAACCAGCATTTCCCTGGCGTGAAAATGGGAAACCGCGGAAAACCATCTTCAGGGCTGACGACAGTGGGGTTCGAACCCACTATCTCCCGGATGCAAGCTCACAGCTGGACGCCCCTAACAGCACGGCCAACTCGCTCGGTGCACTTGTACTTTAAACTCCATTCCTTGTCCTCAAAGTAAATTCATGGTGAAACTGGGGATTTAACTCGCTGCCATGGTCTATTTTCTGTGTGTTTTAAGACTACGACGACGACTACTAGTTTCATCCGGCAAAAATGCTAATAAAAATGTAATAATTTTTCCCAAAAGTGGGGGGCGACCGCCCCCCCCCATCGCCCCCCATAATCGCCGCTACTGAATAATAATATTAATAATAATAATAATAATAATAATAATAATAATAATAATAATAATAATAATAATAATAATAATTGTCGCCATAAAACCCATCTGTGTCGATGCGTCGTAAAACAACTTGTAAAAGAATGGTTCTACGTCCCATCAGCTACTTTTACGGTTTTCGGAGGCGACGAGGAGCTGGAGTTTTGTCTCGCAGGAGTTATTTTACGTGCCAGTAAATCTACCGACAGAGGCTGGCGTAGCTGAGCACATTTAAATACTACGGGACTGAACGGAATTGAACCCTCCAAATTAAGCTCAGAATGCTAGCGCTCTACTGCCTGAGCTACTCATCGATTCTTCTTGTACTCATTCCAGCCAGCTATGGATTGCGCTTTTTTACAAGTTGCTTTATGTTGTACCGACACATATAGGTCTTATAGCGACGGTGGGATAGGAAAGGACTATTAGTGGGAAGGAAGTGGCCGTGGCCATAAGTAAGGTACAGCCTGCAATCTCACAGCTGCGCGCCCCTACGCAAGGCCAACTCGCCTGTTATTATTATTATTATTATTATTATTATTATTATTATTATTATTATTATTATTATTATTTTTATTATTATTATTATACGGCTTCTTTTATTTGGAGTCATAGGGCCCGGGTTGAATTCCGGCCGGGCCGGGGATTTTCGCCATGTTTAGTTAATTCCTCTAGCTCGCGGGCTGGATATTTGTTATCGTCTTAATACACATCTCCATTCAGTAGCAGCGATTATGGGGGAGAGGGGGTGCGTTGCCCCCCACTTTTGGGAGAAAATATTACATTTTTATTAGCATTTTTGCCGGATGAAACTAGGAATTCTAGGATTTATTAAAAAAACAATTTGTACAAGCCCTGTTGTCTTATCTGCTAATTCTTTTCTTTATTTTCTTTAATTATTAACAAAATTATTAGCGGAAATACACACAAAATATCTTTCGTCCCGGCTAACTGATTTGTATAGCGCCACAGCAAGTAGTGGAGACTTTGCATGTGCTGTAAATGTCAGCGTGCTGGCCTTTGGTCACAGGGGTCCCAGGTTCGAGCCGAACTTGTCCTCGGACACTCCCGGCACTATAAGCCATACGCCATTCCAGTTCATTGCATGTGCTGAGAGGAAGGGCAGCAGGGGTGTATGTGTATATACAGTATATTTGCCAAGGTCATGGACACAGGTATGATTCACCTGCTCGCCGTGCGCATTCGTCAGTCTGGCATTCTCTTTAGTGTCTGTTCTTAGTATGTAGTAAAATACTAAATGAGTTTAATTGTATAATCAGGCCGTACTTGTATTTAATTGTAATAAATGCGTAATATTGTTCCTTTGGTGAAAGTTTTGTTGTGTAATATTGAACCAAAGTCTTTTTAAAAACATTATTACTGCACTTGAATTGGTAAACTCTCAACCTTTACCTCTTTGTTGAAATTCGCTCAGAGAGTATAAAAAACTTACCATTTTATAGCTTGTTTCTTCAGTTTTGACGCCACCCCGCTATATCCCACAAACCCGGGTAATTTGTTGTCCGAATATTTTTTTTGCCCCCGCACTTTTAATCCAAAATCGCCGCTACTGTATCCATTTACATACAACACAACACATGTTACTAGCAACCACCACAGAAGCACGCGATAGTGAATTTTTCCCCCACATAGGGTTGGAGTCAAGAAAGGCATCCGGCCATAAAACAGGGCTTTGCCTAATCCAAATTAATGCCGATCCGATACCATTGGGATAAAGGCCACGAGAATAAGTGCCGCATACCCCGGTATAGAGTTATGATACAGAATAAGTTACTAAATCCTGGCCATTCTCTCTGGTTATAGCATGGCTCGATCAAGAATTGATTGTCTGGGTCGGAATCGTCCCTTTGAAATAACGTGGCGAGTGTGGCGGAAAGATCGATGCATAAAACGATTCTCGAGACATGGCGCTATCTGTTGAAGAATTGCAACACTGCGTTGCGTCATCCGCCAAGCCAGCGCGATGCAGGCTGAGCTCGGGCAGTCACTCAGCTACTTACCAGCTGATCGGCTGTAGTAAACACTCGGAGTGATAAGTGAGGTGCCTTTTTGTTCCCGAGTCATTCATTCTTCGCCACCGGAATCTCTGTGCTCCTCAAACTCTCGTAACGTGCTTGCAGCTTAGTGGAGAGGATGGCCGACAACCCCATCTCTGGACAAGAAAGGTAAAGTGTATGACTCGCATATCTTCCTTATGGGCGCTAATTTGATTGATGCTTCTTAATAGCAATTGGAGAATTTCAATATGTATCCACATATTAAACGTGACATTTAGCACCGATCAGGATATTTACTCCCAATCATTGAAATATCATTTAAGTTAGGTAGCTCAATGTTCATTCAATTTTTTGTATCCATAGGGTAGTTTTCTCAGAAGCGTGATTTATGGTATAAAACAATAGTGATGTTCAAAAAAGTAAACAATAAATTATATTAGGGTGGTTACATTTTTTTAGGGTGTCTGTCAATACGACACATGAGCATATATCTGTTTCTTAATCCACGAATTGTGTCATTATATTACCACTCCCCATTCTGTAAGAGGAGATGATTGTACTGTCACTGACCTATCCACTACGATGTTCAGTAAAGCTTCATACAGTATCTCCTCATTCACATTCACAGGTACAGTGTGACGAACAAGTTTGTGTGGCGGTGAAAGTGGAACAGCCGTGGCTGAAATTTCCAGAGTTCAATATTGTGCGGTGATAATAGCCACTTGTAGAGCCAGTATATGATGTAATCACCTACTACCGCAACCCCATTCTTATTATTTGACGAGCAATAAACAATCACTTTAGTACCTGGGCACGTAGAATCACGATAAGGCTGGAAGGGCCGCTCAATTTGGTGACCAACGTTTGGAATTCCAGGGCAGGCAGTCTTTCCTCCTAAATGTGCCTTTTCCGTGCATACAGTTGAAAAGTACCGCCTCTGTGGTGTAGTGGTTAGTGTGATTAGCTGCCACCCCCGGAGGCCCGGGATCGATTCCCGGCTCTGCTACGTAATTTGAAAAGTGGTACGAGGGCTGGAACAGGGTCCACTCAGCCTCGGGAGGTCAACTGAGTAGAGGTAGGTTCGATTCCCACCTCAGCCATCCTGGAATTGGTTTTCCGTGGTTTCCCAATTCTCCACCAGGCAAATACCGGGAAGTGAAAAAGAGTGTTGTAGTTCCAAATTTTACTCTTCATATTTTTTACCCTTTCGGGTGGTGGGAAAAGTTTTAAATATAAAAGAAGGAAGAAAGACCATGTAGTAGGATACATTGTATTATAAGAGTATAAAAATATATATATATATATATATATATATATATTTGCTAGGGGCTTTACGTCGCACCGACACAGATAGGTCTTATGGCGACGATGGGATAGGAAAGGCCTAGGAGTTGGAAGGAAGCGGCCGTGGCCTTAATTAAGGTACAGCATTTGCCTGGTGTGAAAATGGAAAACCACGGAAAACCATTTTCAGGGTTGGCGATAGTGGGATTCGAATCTACTATCTCCCGGATGCAAGCTCACAGCCGCGCGCCTCTACACGCACGGCCAACTCGCCCGGTATAAAAATATTAGATGGCATGGCAATACGTTGGCACTGTATGATACTCCCATGTATAGTTTTCTCATCTTTTTGTGGCCATTTCGCTATACGAGTTCTGGGATCATCTGCTGAAAGATATGATCTCAAACACGTTGAAATATTTATTTTATTTCTTCTTCTTTCTTCGTTATGCCCATTCATAGAGCGCGTTTGAACTTGTTAGTTGGTTTGATGGTTTGTGCCTTCTTATCCACCCAAAATCTCTTCATGAATGCACTGTGTTGCATCTTGCGTTCTGTCGACCACTTCCTACCAGTTGTCTTTTTTGGTTTCTCCCTAAATTTATGATTGGCTACTTTGGTTCTAAAAGCTCCACGATTTTCCATGATGTCGTCTGTAATATTTATTTCTTGGAGGTCCGCCTTAGTTTCTTCTAGCCATTTTATTTTGACCTTCTTTGAGTTGATTACTTTGAATAATCTTTTAGTTAGTCTGTCGCTGTTCATTCTGTAGATATGGCCATATAAATTAAGGCGCCTTTTCCGTACGGCATCAGTAAACCTGTCGGTGAAGGAGTAGAGGTCCGCTGTTTTCCTCTTAATCCACATTCCATTTTCTCTCGTAGGACCATAAATTTTCCCGAGAATTTTCCGCTCCTGCTTTTCAATTTCTGTAATTTTAGAGTGACTACCTAAGCATATGGTTTCTGAGGCATATAAAGCTTCGGGCAATACAACTGTCTTGTAGTGTCGTAATTTTGCATTACGTGATATGACTCTTTTGTTGTAGTAATTCCACGTCAGTCTGTATGCCTTATGTAGTTTGGTGTTTCTTTCTACATTGGCACTACTGTCTAATCCTGATGGTAGTATAATTTCTCCAAGGTATTTGAAGGAGGGCACCTGTGAAATTGTGCCGTTTTCCATCTCTAACGGAGTTCTTTTGCTATTTTGACGTAGATTTTCCATGTACTTGGTTTTCTCGTAGGATATCTGGAGGCCTGCCTTTGATGCTATATTGTGTAGTCTCTGTATGGCATACCTTTTTTCATCCTTGGTCTTAGTAATGATTGCGAGATCATCAGCAAATGCTAAACATTTCACATTGACATTGCTTCCCAAATTTCCGATGTTCACACCCTTGATATCCTTTTCCCACTCTCTAATAACTTTGTCTAGAACTAAGTTAAACAGAATAGGGGAGATGCTGTCACCTTGACGAACGCCCGTACATATTTCAAAAGGCTCAAAGATTTCTCCAAGGAATTTCACTTTAGAGGTCGTACTTGTGAGGGTCTGCTGGATAAGTGCTCTGGTCTTCTTGTCCACTCTGAGTTCTTCTAGAGTATCGAATACTGTCTGTCTGTCCACAGAGTCATACGCCTTCTTAAAATCCACAAAGGTGACGATCGTGCTGGCACTTCGGCGAATCCTTAATATCGTCTTCAAGTTCCATATTTGTTCTGCACATGATCGACCTTTCCTGAAACCCGCGTGGTACTCGCCAATCAGATGATCTGTCTGTTTTTCTAACCGGTTCAAGAGAGCTTTGGAAAGGATTTTGTATGCGATTGGCGGTAGAGATATGCCTCTATAGTTGTTTGGATCTGCCTTGTCACCTTTCTTGTGCAATGGGTGTATTAATGCACACTTCCAATCCTGTGGAATCATTTCCGTTTCCCATATTTCTACTAGGATTGCATGAATTTTGCTTACAAGATCATCTCCAAGTTTACACATCTCCGCAGTGATGTCGTCCTCTCCAGGAGCTTTATTATTTTTAAGCGATCGTATGATCTCTACTGTTTCCTGTATTGTCGGTGGCTGTGAATCGGGATTGGGCATGGGCTTTTCAAAGTTCAGTCTTTCCTTTGGAGGATCACAATTGAGGAGGTCTCGGAAGTAGTCAGCTAGAATAGTGCAGTTCTCTTTGGTGTTCGTTTCTAATGTTCCATTTGCTCGACGGAAACATAAAGATGGTGGTTGATAGCTAGATAAATTCTCACGGAAGGTCTTGTAGAAATTCCTGGAGTTGTTTCTAAGGAAATCTTGTTCGATTTCCTTGAGTCTTTTTTTTGTCATAGGCTCGTTTCTCCCTGCGGATTATTTTTGAGGAGATTTTCTGAACTTTTAGGAAGGTCTCCCATCTCTTAGTTGTTTGATGTCCATTCCACTGATTCCATGCTTTCATCCGTTCATCAATGGCTTTATCACAGGTCGTGTTCCACCACCTATGTTTGCGTTTCCTTGGAGGCTCTCCTAATTTCATGGCTGATGTCTGAAGTGTTTTACGAAGGCCTGGCCAGTCCTTGGGGTCCTGCTCTCGTATGTCTTGTAGAAAGGTCGTGGCGTTCTGTCGAAGACATTCTGGATCAACTCTTAGAGATCTTTTGTGTTTAGGTCTGCATCTGTTGGGTTGGAATCTTACTTTGATTTGTGTTAGGTAATGGTCCGAGTCGATATCTCCCTTCCGTACTCTAACATTTTGGATCTCACACACATTCTTTCTGGAGATTGCGACGTGATCGATCTGGAATTCGCCCAATAACGGGTTTGGTGATTTCCACGTTTTCTTCTTATGTGGGGGTCTCGCAAAATGCGTAGACATTAGTTTTAAGACAAAGGTTTTACAGAAGTCTATAAGACGTTCTCCATTCTCGTTCGTTCTCCAATGTGCCGAGTGATGACCAACAATCCATTTGTGTTTCCTCTCTCTGCCAACCTGTGCATTAAAATCACCTACTAAGATTTTCACGTGATGCTTTGGAATCTTGCTAGTGGTTTCTTCTAAGAGTTCCCAGAAGGCTTCCACTTTCTCTGGGTTTTTCTTATTGTCAGTGTTTGTGGGAGCGTGGGCATTGACCAAGGAGTAAGCTTTATTGCCAGATTTCACAGTAAGTACTGGGATTCTTTCAGATGGGGATGTAAAGTCAAGTACAGAACTGATGATAGTTTTTCGTACCGAAAAAGCTGTTCCAAGTTGTGTTAAGTTCCCATGGATTGTTATGGCAGGTTTACCCTTAAATATCCTGTACTCTTCAGAGTCAAAATGGTTTTCATCCTGGTAGCGCGTTTCCTGGAGTGCTATGATTTGAATATCGAACTTATCCAGGGTGTCCGTTAGCTGTTTAAGCTTGCCTGTTTTCAGTAGGGTGTTGACATTAATTGTACCTAAGAAGTCTTTTTCTTGGGACGAAGAGATTTTGAGAAGCTCCGACTCTTCTCTGCATGATGCTCCCGATCCCCCAGAATTCGATGATCGGGAGAAACCGGACTAGGTGTGTCCAGAGCCTGGGGTAGTTGCTGTGATAACGTGTTATCCATCATGCCAATGTTGCAAGTTGAAGATACATGCAGGGGGTGATCATACTGGTATGATCACAAGGTTACAACTCGATGGTTAAGATCGAGAGGTGTCTCTTGGTGTCTTCCGGCTAAATTATCATTTACGATTAATTAGGAGTCCGTGGTTAGAACTTCGGTTGTAAACCGAAGAGCCAGTTCTTCCGCTCTCTCAGCCGTTGGGAAATATCCTCTTCCGCCGTCGAGACCGTTGACTGCACTCCTTTTTGCCTCAGTTGATCCGCGGGTGCTTATTTGGCTTGGCCTTATTCACACCTGTCCTGCATATCTACAGGAGCATCCCCTATCAGCCATATGGGACGCGCCGTGTCGGGGTTGAGGCCCCCCCACCCCAGTGTCTTCCGAGGAGTTATGTCTAGCGCTTACTCAATTCGGTGCCAGACCCCCACGAAAGCTGACTGGGCACGGTATTTATTTATTTATTTATTTATTTATTTATTTGTTTATTTATTTATTTATTTATTTATTTATTTATTTATTTATTTATTTATTTATTTATTTATAACTCTTTTCCCCGTGGGAGATATGTTCACCAAGCTAAACCCCCCATTCACACTCTTCTATCTGAACTTCGCGGTATGATGTTTGTGCAATTCATTAGCTCACTTAGCTCTCCAGGGACTGGAGCTGCCTACGTGTCAACGCCTGCTATAAGATACGACTAAGAAACTTACAATTCCTAGCAGGTTGCACATGTTGAAGGAAAAAAGGGCGCAGCTGATGTAATGTTTCCAATTGGCTGCAATTCGCATCCCAATATTGCATGCGTAGACATGTTCTGTTTCACTAACGACAAGCGGTGCTTGACTTTCACGGAGGCTACAAGACACTACGGGACTTAGGTGTTAAATCGTCCGTCAGTCTTTCGTATTGTAAATCTGAGTGACCTACAGTGGTGCAGTTCCACTTGGGAAGTCGTCATAGCACATTCAAAGCGAACGAAATCGGCCCTTGAACGTACACTTCTTGATGAACGGGAAGAAAGAGGATTTCTGCGTTCCCAATGGAGACACTGTTCATTGCCGTTAGTGTTCAAAAGTGCTATTCAGTTGTATTCAAAGATTATTCGGTTGCTAAGCATATGCAATAAAAATTATTTGCATCTAATTTTGTTTGAATTACTGTTTTCACAAATGAACTAGACCAAATCAAACTACTGATCCTGTTTGACTGACGAACTTCTGTTGACGAAGCTGAAAAATGGCCTTTACTATAAATATCGTAATTTATTATTGTTCTTTAGCCTAAAGTGCATATAAACCGTAACCGGTATTTGTCTAAGAATTAGCAGACACCACTGCGTGATGTTTGCTGGCTTTGCAGGTTGCTTATCACAAAGGCTTACATGGTAGTGCAGGTCTCCAGAACTGGCTGATGCCGGGTAATGTGGCCCTCGCGCTGTACGAGGAAAGCTTATGACGTTTTCTTCTCGCTGTACGCTTGTATCTACGGCTACGTCATTGTTTTTCACACATCGGTCGCAGAGCCCTCACCCTCCACTCCCTTCATCGACTGAAGACAAGATTTAAAACTTCCACGGAATTGTCTTGTCTCATACCCGAGCACATCTCTGTGTACTTGGAATAAATATACAATTTGTTCCCAAACATGTGGGAAGTAGGTGGGGTGGATAGTACACCCCAAAACAGCACATGAAGTCCCTATGAACATACACCCTACGGTTGTTCGTTTACGAGCTATGCCTGTTTTAGTTATTGCCTGGAATGAGGGACAGTTTGTAACAAGGCTCGCAGTGCGTGGAACAAGTTGTCATCGAATACGTGCAATAACTGGAGTATTCGACGTGAGCTGGCATATTCAAGCGCATGGTGGACATTTTGAGCACTTCATGTATTAGAATGCACAACGATGTGCCACGTACTCTCGTACAAAGCCAGAAAGTCTGTAACTCGTAAAGGATCGACCATACGTTCAGAGGGACTTTTTGTTTAGGGCTGTGATATGCACCAACCCTTCCCCCAACCTCCGGATCACTTTCCTCATCTTTGGGAGCACCCTGCATGTGACAAGTACATCAATGTTTAAATTGAGAGTCGTTTTGAGTTTATTTTCATTTTGGTTGTTACAGATCCGTCAAACTGATTGAACTATACGTTCATCACTTTTGTAATGTTCATTGTATTGCTGACGTGTTCATTACCTTGATTATAACTTTTTCCAGTCCTTCCCATTTCATCTCAAGACAAAGAGCGTTTTTCTCAAGATCACGGTCGTTTCCCTGACAAGCATCAGCTCAGTTAACAAAAGAGATGCAGACTCTGCAGTAACAGAGGTTATTAGATTTCACACACGTAGGTTGTTCAAGTCATTCTTCCCCAACGCAAAAATACGTTACCAAGGAAATGACGTTAAAATCATATACGTTGAAAAGAAGCGGCCGTGGCCTTAATTAAGGTACAGCCCCAGCATTTTCCTGGTGTGAAAATGGGAAACCACGGAAAACCATCTTCAGGGCTGCCGACAGTGGGGTTCGAACCTACTATCTCCCGAATACTGGATACTGGCCGCACTTAAGCGACTGCAGCTATCGAGCTCGGTTGATACAATCTCAGAATCTTGTGAAATGATATAAGAAGCCTGGGGGCCATACAAAAGGACAATACCAGGCAACTACTGTTGCTGTACCTTAATTAAGGGCACGGTCGCTTCCTTCCCAATCCTAACCCTTTTCTACCCTTGCGTCGCCGAAAAACCTTCGATGTGTTCGTGCGACGATAAACTACTAGCGTAGAAAAGTAATTAAGAGCAGTTTGCATATCTTTGATTTAATCTTTGTATATTTAATCTACTCTTCTCTCTTTTTCTGAAGTGAAATGTTCTATGATCTTAAATCTTCACCTCCAAACTCAACACAAGAGAAGTGCAAAAGAATGGTCTTCCGAACAGGCACAAACCCACTCACATTTTTCATATAATGATCTAGTGAAGATTCTGGCACCTTCGTCTTCTTCTACCGCCTTTTCCAACACCTGTGGGGTAGCTGGATCGAGCTACGTCACTTGTGGATTTGGCTTTGTTTTACGGCTGGATTCCAACCCTATGTGGAGGGATGTATTCACTATTGCGTCTTTCTCTAGTAAGTAGTGTGGTGTATTGTCTGAATCTGAAAAGGAAAATCTTGGGACAAACACAAACACCCAGTCCGCTGGCTAGAAGGTTTACGGCATTGAAATCCTCGACCCGGCCGGTAATCGAACCCGAGACTCTCCGAGTCGAAGGCCTCAACACTGGTCATTCAGCCACTGTGTCGGACAGTGAAGATTCTGGTATAAGATCTGTTATCATTGGTCAATTGTTCCTGGTCTTGAAGGTCCTTACTGCTTGGCCGAAACTTTGTGTTCTTAGCTTAAAACATATATATATATATTTTTTTTTTACAATTTTGCGTTACGTCGCACCGACGCAGATAGATCTTATGGCGAGGATAGGATAGGAAATGCCTAGGAAGTGGAAGGAAGCGGCCGTGGCCTTAATTAAGGTATAACCCCATCATGTGCCTGGTGTGAAAATGGGAAACCATGGCAATCCATCTTCAGGGCTACCGACAGTGGGGCTCTAACCCACTATCTCCCGAATGAAAGCTGATAGCTACGTGACCGAAACCGCACGGCCAGCTCGCCTAGTACTTTACTTTTCGTACTTCATTTCGTTCACTGACATGTGAGACACTTCCACTCGACAAAATCACTCTATTCACAAATACAATTGGAAGCACGTGAGAATAAAATTGTAGTTCAACTCTTTCCTGTTTTCAGTGTTATACATAGTAAAATAAAATGCAACTCTCTAGTAACTGGTCAAGACTACGAACCGAACTAACTCCTTAGTATTCAGAAAAAAGAGAACTGCAAGCAACCCATAACGTATGGGATGGGGAAAGAACCCCGTTAGTATGTCTGTCGCAGACCTCGCACAAGCCAAACACTTAAACGGCCCCTTTCACAGCAGGCACCCCGAGTCAAGTCTCTTGTGTGCCTGCGAACCAGGACTCTCAGTGTGAAAAGAGAAGCACGCAGAGACCGTTCAGGCTCCGTGAGCCGTAGCTAGCGACTTCTCGTTATTTTTCAAACATGACAAGTCTCCAAATTCTACATTTGGAACAATATGGGAATTCAGTCTTTGATTACTCTCAATGGGGGAGTGGAGGTTCAGAGGACATCACATTTTCTCTCAGGGCAATGATGGAACTGGAGAAGTAGGCGCGATTTTGTTGCTTACTACACTTCTCGTAGAGAAGAAGAAAAGAAACAGAAGGAGGCGAGTATGGGTTCACCCTGTAATTGTGCTTCTTCAAATAGGACCCTGCAGGCATATGTTTTCAAAAACTTCCGGAAATGTTTTATTATTAGCAACAATTAGCGCCTCAACATGCAAATTGTCCATTATACCGAGGGTCAAAGTGACTGATGTGAACACCCAGATGCTGCTATTTCCTTATGCGAGACTACGCGACGAGTCACGAAGAGCGTCTCACATTGCCTATATTCCACGTGGGCAGAGTCACAGGAAGCCTAGCTGAAGGGGTCGAGGAAATTCTTGTTTCAGCAACTAGACCTGCCTTCAGCTCCAAACTCAACACAAGAGTCTTCCGAACAGGCACAAATCCACTCACTTTTTTCATATAATGATCTAGTGAAGATTCTGGCACCTTCGCTTTGCCGGATCCTAGTGTAAAAGAGGCCTTCGAGCTCAAAATTACTTCCACCAAAATATCTGTGCAGGTGAGAATGTTTGTCTCGAAATGATTTCACATTCTATTTAGTTTAAGGCGTGATTCCACAATCTTCAATGTGGTTTACCTAAGTTTGTCGTGTCTTTAGAGAATGAGTTCTTATATTACAGTGTAAAGCAACATACAGTATACGTTATTATTAATAAATTAAAATATGTCAATAGAAGTGTGTGTGTGTGTGTGTGTGTGTGTGTGTGTGTGTGTGTGTGTGTGTGTGTGTGACCGGGCGAATTGGCTTGCGGTTAGGGGCGCGCAGCTGTGGGCTTGCATCCGGGAGATAGTGGGCTCGAACCCCACTGTCGGCAGCCCTGAAAATGATTCTTGAGGGAAATAAAATACCTCTCGCGGACCAAACACACTACCCTCTGTGGGTGGGGGACGCCCATGTAGAATACACTCGCGGTATCCCCTGCCTGTCGTAAGAGGCGACTAAAAGGGGCGACCAAGGGATGATCAAATTAGAACCATGAGACTAATTGTAATTAGTACTATCACACGGGAAACACCACGGGTCGCTTTTACTTGCGCGTACTACCATTATGTTAGGTACCCAATAGGTTTGTGATTAGTAGCAATAGAGTACGTTGCTGGCTTCTACAGTACCTGTGATTCGTACCCCTATATGCGCAACACCATGGTATTAGCGACGCCCACTCTGTGAGGAACACCACGGGATAGTGCGAGTCCGTGTGGTTAGTCCACTTATGTGAGGAACGCCATAGGTTTGCGTTGCCTGTAAATAGCGCCGCAGTGTATGAAACACCATAGGTCTGTGTTACATGTGCGAATTTCATTAACTGTGAGTAGTACCATAATGTGAGGAAAACCGCGAGTCTACATTACTTTTGATTAGTACCGCAACATGACAAAGAGCATGGTTCTACTTTCCTAGCGATAAGTACCATTATGAGGGGCCGATGATCAGGATTTTGGACCCGATTCGACTACAAGCATAATCGATTGAGCATCGTGCTATAGAAGCAGTCCCTTGGTCAGTAATACTATTGTTATGTGCCAGCTTCTGTGCATTTGAGGCGCTGTGGGTCGGTTCCACTGATCGTTTTAAATTCATATCCATCCTTTCATTCTTCGTCCTCACGATTTGAATTCTGGCCTGTGGAGGATTTTGGACCTTTAATTTGTCATAACATTTCGTCTCATTTCGTACCAATAGGAGCCGATGACCTCAATGTTAGGCCCCTTTAAACAACAAGCATCATCATCATCATCATCATCGCTGCCTCTGTGGATCAGTGGTAGAGTGTAGGCCTCCGGATCCCAAGATAGTGGGTTCAAACCCGGCAGAGATAGTCGGATTTTTGAAGGGCGAAAATAAGTCCATTCGACACTCCATGCCGTACGTTGTCGGCATGTAAAAGATCTCTGGTGGCACATTTGGTGTTCACGCGACAAAATTCATTAAATCTCAGCCATAGACGCCCAAGAGAGTTTCGGTTTACTTGGTTTGCCATCTAGTGGGCCTAGAGTAAAACGGAACGTCGAAATTGACGAGCAGACAGCCAGATGGCGTCAAATTGAAGTGTCTGCACACGGTAGCTGAGGCCATACGATTATTATTAATATCATCATCCTTCCCGCTCCTAGGCCTTTCCTATCCCATCGTCGTCATAAGACCCATCTATGTCGTTGCGACGTAAAGCAAATTGTGAAAGGAGTGTGTGTGTGTGTGTGTGTGTGTGTGTGTGTGTGTTAGTTTTCACGTACGGACCGCCCCTGTGTGAAGTTATTACCTTCCTCTTGACTGTGTCTTGTATACAGCAGTTATGAGAAGTTCAAATGCCACTAGAGGACATTAAGACAGTTGGCTCTACAACAACAGGTTCAGCGAGTAGAGATAAAGCATAGCAGTGCGGCAGCTATAGTTTGTTGGCAGCCGTGTGGCTGCCCGAATTTAAAACGTTTACTCTCTTCCAAATGTTTTATTCAGTAAATACAATAACATGATCACGAGATAAAGCGTAAAAGCTGCCTTATGAAATATATAAACGTGTGCTGTATAATAATAATTTTAGTTTTACGTCCTACTAATTACTTTTACGGTTTTCGGTGACGGCGAGGTGCTGGCATTTTGTCCAACAGGAGTTGTTTTACGTGCAAGTAAATCTACCGACACGAAGTTGACGTATTCCAGCACCTTCAAATACCACCGGACTGAGCCAGGATCGAACCTGTAAACATGGACTCAGAAATACAGCCCCTCAACCGTCTGAACCAGTCAACCCGGCCAAACACAAATACAAAGTCCCCGAGGCAGAGAAATTTGCCATGTGTGGTTAAAATCACCATCTCCGCCGGGAATCGATTCCGGGACCCTCCGAATCGAAGGGTACGATGTTGACCATTCAGCCAACGAACCGGGAAAATGATTAAAAAACAGCAATGGAACAAAAATCGAGCAAGAAGGACGCCCTAATCTCTCTAACTGCCTTAGTTATGAAGTTAACGTGTACTACCTGAGATTTGGCTTAGAGCTGTATTAATCACGACCAGACTATCTTTGTGTATCTTATTAATCTTAATAATTTCGTGATAAAAATCGTGATATCAGATAATGACACCTAAATATGACAAATACTGGCCGAGTTGGCCGTGCGCGTAGAGGCGCGCGGCTGTGAGCTTGCATCCGGGAGGTAGTAGGTTCGAATCCCACTATCGGCAACCCTGAAAATGGTTTTCCGTGGTTTCCCATTTTCACACCAGACAAATGCTGGGGCTGTACCTTAATTAAGGCCACGGCCGCTTCCTTCCAACTCCTAGGCCTTTCCTATCCCATCGTCGCCATAAGACCTATCTGTGTCGGTGCGACGTAAAGCCCCTAGCAAAAAAAAATATGACAAATAATTTTATAAACCGTACTGTACGGCGCGTAAGGCTGAGATTGAAAATGAGAGATAAATCTTGAAACGAAGTTTTTTGCTTATTTGCGTATTTTGCTTTGTTGTATGTATTTAGAACTTTGTGCGGAAAATCGAAAGTTCAGGTGCCACTGGAAATGAGTAGTGAAGTAATATCTTGTTGCTGTCTTCGCTGGACCAATATGTTGTTTAACAGTCTGACAAGCCCACTCAAACACATACACAGAGGGACTCAACAAGTGATATCTTCGCATTAATCGACGAAAATGTCCGCATAGGAGAAGTGTGGCATATGGCGATCTATAACCATTCGTATTAAAACTGAAATTAATTACACAATAATTTAATTTGACCGTACTTTGCCGAAATGAATAAATATTGGCATACACTGAACCCCCCACATATTTCTCAGAATCAAATTAATTTGCAAAATAATCTCGATCAAATTCGAGACGATGATCATTAAAATGAAATCACAATCAAAACAAATTGTGTAGGTGCCAGTATAACCCTACTACATATATGTATGTTATGTACTTAGCCCGAATGCTGGTTGGATCCTCAACAGCTCTACCATCAGCTGTCATAGATGACCTAGGCATCGGTGAGGAGGCTTACAGGGGAAATGAGGTATGAGGTAGTTTTCCGTTGCTTTCCTTACTGAACCGGAAGTAAGTATATATCGGTCTGCCAAGCTCACTGAAATGCACGCACCAGCCGATCCTATGAGTGACATTTTCACACAGTTAATAGCAGGGACTGGCTGCATAAGGAATAGTGTTACTAACATCGCTCATACCTCAGTCACTTTCATATTGTCAGGGATGAGACGGACAGATCAATGATGGTAACACATTTATTCTAGCCCTTACCAGAAAAGACAGTGCGCTGTGAACACTAGGTCTTGCCAGCAAAGGCAGATCATGTTACATAATACATACAAATATTACTGTTTCTCTCAGGAGTGGATCATGGGCTGACGATATCAAAACTTATGATCTTACTTTGATACCTGCCACTGAGTAGCCAAAATTCACGGAAAGGGGTTCCCGATAGAAAATGTGCCGTGTATGACCCCACCCCCAGTGGGTGGGAACGCAAATGAAGAATACACCCATGAAATCCCCTGCCTGTCGTAAGAGAAGACTAAAAGGGGCCGCAGGGGCTCTCAACTTGGGAGCGTGGGTTGGAGACCACGGGGTCCTTAGCTGAGCCCTGGCATTGCTTCCTCTTACTTGTGCCAGACTCCTCACTTTCATCTGTCCTGTCTGACCTCCCGTGGTCAACTCTCGTTCTTTTCAGACCCGATGGTATTAGGGCATTCGAGGAATAGGGAGTCTTCATTTTCACGCCCTTCGTGGCCCTTGCCTTTCTTCGTCCGTTACTTCATTTTTCGAAGTGACGTATCCCTTCTTTTTTTTTTCTTTTCTCCCTCTCTCTCCCTCTCTCTCTCTCTCTCTCTCTCTCTCTCTGTCCCCTGTGGGCGGGAGAGGCAGACGAAGTATACACCCACGGTATCCCCTGCCGGTCGTAAGAGGCAACTAAAAGCGGCGACCAAGGGATGATTGAATTATAACCATGAAACTACTTGTGTTTAGTACCATCACGCTGGGAACACCACGAGTCGCTTTTACTTGCGAGTAGTGCCACTATGTTAGGTACACAATAGGTTTGTGATTAGAAGCAGCAGAGAATGGGTTCACTGTGGGTTTACGGTACCTGCGATTATTACCATTATATGCGAAACACCACGGGCTTACGTTGCCTGTGATTAGTACCATTATGTGAGACACACCACGGGGCGTTGCTTGTGATTAGTAGCACCATTTGAGCGACACCTTGGGTGTACCTTGCCTGGCCAGGCTGCTAGAAAAGTATGACACAACATGTTTTCTCGTATCTTCCCGAACCTCCAATAACCTATGTAAAATGGATAGAACATTTTATAAAACTCGAGTGACAAAGGTGTGCGTTTTTTCTGGAATCTTACCCTGTGTTGCACAACATTACATCGGATTTATACATCAAATTTACAGGTAATAATAAATTATATACTATTAATTGCGTGTTCTTACATTAAATACATTCTTATTAATATACATACAGCAGACGTGTCGTGACATAACCTCACATGTTTTGTTACTCAAGACAGATTATACAACACACAAATAATAAATGATACGACTACGATTTATAAAAATTAAAGTCCGTACTGACAACCTGTCATACATAACTACGTAGATAATAATAATAATAATAATAATAATAATAATAATAATAATAATAATAATAATAATAATCATAATAATAATAAAAAATACACCTACTAATCGAGCTCGATATTTCCACTATTTACTCATGGGTTTAGAGAATTGTTTCCAAGTGATACTATTCCATTACACTTGCATCGATATGTTTACATAATATTCACAAGACCTGTTCAACATTCAAGTAATTCGACACACACTCACACACTCCCCTTTTGTTCGGGGCTCGATTCCTCTACTTTTACAACTGTTAATAGTATTGATTACCGAGCTCGATAGCTGCAGTCGCTCAAGTGCGGTCAGTATCCAGTAATCGGGAGATAGTGGGTTCGAACCCCACTGTTGGCAGCCCTGAAGATGGTTTTCTGTGGTTTCCCATTTTCACGCCAGGCAAATGCTGGGACTGTACCTTAATTAAGGCCACGGACGCTTCCTTCTCACTCCTAGCCCATTCCTATCCCATCGTCGCCATAAAACCTATCTGTGTCGGTGCGACGTAAAGCAACTTGCAAAAAAAACTATATATATATATTGATCACACTTAAGTACCTTAACATCGCCAAAATCAAAGGCAGAGACAGATAATTGAAAAAAAAAATCCTTACACTAGTCCAGTGATGTCGACAACTGTTACTTGTGGCTTCCGCTCTCGTTTGCCCACAAGGCTGTGCACGTAACTCAACGTGACCGGAGCATGAGTCAATCATCTCACCACGACAGTTATAAACCATAAGTGAACACCATTATTTTGTTCCCCTGTCACGCACCAAGGAAACTGTGCTTTATTATTATTATTATTGTTATTATTTATTTATTTAAATTTAGCATATTACGCTTATATATATATCAAATACTAGCTCTCGTCCTTTATCTATTATTGCAATTATTGAGTAAAACATTTGGAAAAGAATGCACTTTTAAATTCAGACAAAAGATTGTGGTCGCCAACATAAACCGTACGTGCTGGACTGCTATACTTAGCCTCTGCTCGCCGCAAGGTTGCCCAGAACAGGGGTTTCTGCGTTCGGAGGGCTTCGGCTACGTTCGGTTATGACGTCAGCCAGTTACCTAGGGCTCTCTAAAGACGAGGTATGCTCGCCCGCCATTATGGTTCATTCCTGCGCTACGTTGGTAAGGCAGTTGACCGCCCTAGCCTTGTATATCCCTCTTTTTACTGTTCTCCACGCCAGAAAATTATGCTGATCTAACATACTATAAAAATACTCATTCGCAATATTACTCAAACGGTTACTAAACATAAATATTAGTATATTTCTTACATTATTGTGTAATTTTTACTCGAGACGAAGATTGTAAAAGCAAGGTGGTTGATAATTTGCCTTTTAGCGAACAAACTAGGCATGCACTCTCACTGGAGAAATATTAGAAAAAATAGCTTACTAATAAATCGGGTTTTATTATTATTATTATTATTATTGATAAGTAGAATAGGTTGTTCTAAGCTATGTGCCGCGGTACCGTCAAATGAAATGAGGGACACCGTGGTATTGATATAGGCTACTGTCGTTCTTAAATCTTGGTATTACCGAGCTCGATAGCTGCAGTCGCTTAAGTGCGGCCGGTATCCAGTAATCGGGAGATAGTGGGTTCGAGCCCCACTGTCGGCAGCCCTGAAGATGGTTTTCCGTGGTTTCCCATTTTCACACCAGGCAAATGCCGGGGCTGTACCTTAATTAAGGCCACGGCCGTTTCCTTCCACTTCCTAGGCCTTTCCTATCCCATCGTCGCCATAAGACCTATCTGTGTCGGTGCGACTTGAAACAAATAAAAAAAATCGGTCATCGTTGAAGATATATAAATTGTGATAGAAGATTTTGATACCATATGATCTCAGTCGGTATTTCATATTTGCGTGAAATTGATACAGCGCTTTTTTTAATGCTATTTGTTCGGGGCGTCGACCTATAGAGATCTTTCGCCCCTACTTGCACCATATGATATGAACCTGCTTGTAACTGGAATTGCGGAAGTGTAGAGTGTTGAATGTGAGGGCAGGAATGTTAAGGACGACACAAACACCCAGTCCCCAGGCCAGGGATTTTAATCATTTACAATTAAAACCCCCTGAATCGAACCCGGGGCCGCCGGGTGACAGGCGGACGCGTTGCACCCTACACCGCGGGGCCGGACGATACAGCGGTATTTTCAGTGTTGTCGAAATTATAAGAAACAATTCTTCGAACAAAAATAACGCTGAAATGTGATGTATGAAGACGATTCTGGGATTCTTTAAATTTATTTCATTCTTCTAAAATTTACTCACATTTCTTATTTACCAGTATTTAAAAATACATTCCATGTAAAAAATAAACTTAATTTTTGGCGAGTGTTATGAATCTCATCAAATTATTCAGTTATAATGAACAGAGGATTTAGTTTATTCAACCGAGCATTCATGAAACAAATGTTATGTTATTAATTATTATAAATTACATTCAGGAAGAAAATAGGAATAGAGTAATTACTTCTATAGCTGAATCTTCTCTCCCAACCTGAAGTATTGCACTGATAATCAGTTACCAGTGACTTATAAGGGAAGGGACCCACAGGCTGTGGAGAATATTGAAATTTTTGACTTTGGCAAAGTTAACAGTACTTTCTTTTACAGAGATTCCTCTGGTTTGAGGAGTAGTAGTATGATTTGTCAACACGGCTCACCTTATTAAACTTCGAAGGGCTGCAACATTGATTAACTTGCTCAGCAGCACATTTAAAAAAGATTATATTCAAGTAATATTTTACTAATTTACTGTCTCCTTTTATTATAGTATTTACAAAACAATAACATTCAATTCCTTGTTTACGATTTTCTCTTCTTTTCCGAAGCTGTCCCATACATTTTACCTCGTTTCCGTACATTCTTGTTAGAGTTACAACAGCATAGGATCGAATTTTGAAGAAGTGTCTAACAATTTTACTTTCAAATTGGAGAACATGTACTGGTACATTTATCATTCAAAAGTTTCTCCATTACAAGATTTGCACCATTTTGCGTTATATAATGCTTATAGTCCCTATAGAAGACCTCACAGTTACAAATTAATTTCATGACTTCACAATTTGCTTTCTTTATATCGCCCAAAATAACCGAATGTTTCAGAATGTTTCAGAGCTTGAGTCAGAATGCTCATAGTTGAAAACCTGTCTGCATATAGGCCCTCCACAGATCTTGGTTTTCAATCACGCATTTGTTGTACTACCACCAATGTTAAACAAATTATTTCTGCCATATGAAGTTAGTTTTGACAAATATTGTAACTGTGGTGTTTGGATGTTGAACTCCTGTTGTCAGATTTTGGGAGCAGAACTGAATATTGAATGATCAGTGTGACTGAATTAAGGGGTGTAGTAATGTCAGTGGGAGCTGGATACAGGTTTAAGTCAGCAGTTGAAGTAGAAGGTGTAGCAGGGGCAGTGGAGGCATAATGCAACCTCTATCCCGCAGTAGAGACATTACTACCATTAGGCGCAGAACAACCCACCATTATGTAATAAATATCCACACAAATTTAGCACTATTCTGTTCCTGCACGCGTTGATTAAAGCAATACGTTCGATGTGACGAAGGGAGCGCTCGTAGGAGAAACTCGAGTTTGATCGCATGGCCCACTGCACATGTATGAACCAAAATGGCGGCTAAGCATCTTATAGAGCCTTACAGTTACCCACCGCCAAGTTTAGTAACCTTGACCGCCAATCTCGCTAAAAGTCTGTGCAGTAATACTGTATGTGAGTAGTGAGTGAGTTTCTTTAATATGTGCAAGTGAGTTGCAGTTTTGATTTTATTGTTTCATGGTGTTTTCTATGACTAGTCCTTGTTGTGAAGAGCTGCTTTCTTATGCCAGTGTTATTTTGCGTTTGTCTCGAATTGATTTGACTCGGGTTGCATATAAACATGCCTGGTACGAGGTGTACGGTTTCTGTGTGCAATAACAGCTGGGTGAAATCCAGGAAAGATCCCTCCAGAAGTTATATCAAATACTTCAGTTTCCCAAAAAAAATGAGGAACTAAGGAAGAAGTGGATCCAAAGATGTAGGCGTGATGGAAAGTGGAACGCAGACTCGTGCCGGATGTGTTCCGAACATTTTTCTGATAGCGACTTTGAAAGGGATCTGAAGGGTAAATTGTCAGGGCTTCCTCCCAAACGTGTGCTTAACAAAGACTGTTCCCTCTAGAAATTTGGGTGGTTTGCGTAACAAAGAACAAGTGTCACATGATAGATTAAGAAGGAAGGAAAGGAGGGATAGTAGGAAAATGGCTGACGAATTGTTAAAAGATACAGAACATAACACGACTATTGCAAGTTCACCACTATTGCAAGTTCACCACAATCTCATGAATTCCTACATTTTGGCAGTTTCTAAAGTCCCTAGCAAAAATGCGTATGGTCTTCAGTTAAAACAACAAGACGAAATTTTAGATAAAATGTGTGGTCTTATTAACAGTATGACCTACAAGGGGAGAAAAGTTAAGCAAGTGTTCCAGAAAGCATACCTTATGACTATCTCCTCCTTAAAATATCTGATCCCAGAAGTTCAGGATCTAGGAATGACGTGTATTATAACCCACCGACTGAACCAAGATTAACTCGAGAATTTGTTTTCCGAGATCTGTTCTCGAGGTGGATTATACGACACCGAGTCTCCAAAATTATCTTTAGTGATCCCTTTTCCCGGGTGAGCGCGAACAAAGTTCCTGGTGGTCTCATTGTAAAAATGTTTAAAGCTCTTGAAGTAAGACACATCTAGCGGCTGGCAGTGGTGAGTACTGTGGGGGAAGACACCACATGCCCATTCCTAAAACTGATGCCTTATCAAGCACATCCGGATCTTTGCAGTGCGTTGAGTGTCCGTCGATTATCAACCGAATCCTGCCCCGTGGTTTGTAACGGTGTAGGTGATCAAGGAATAATGAAAATACCTCAGTGGCCATAACCTGACTCGGACATTTTAACAACTGATCCATTGGGCATTTCTTTTGAGTAAGTGTCTCTTTGCGTTACCCCTTTCATTATAACAAAGGGTGGGATAGCATATCAACAGCATTAGCACACATCATTACTGTTGCCGTAGACCCCTTTTCTGTCATGGTGCTGTGAAACACTTTTCTCTTCCCTTTTTCAATGATAATCTTCCCTGCCTTAAATATGAGCTGAACACGAGTTTTATCGGCATTGAAAATAGTACCAGGCTCTTGCAAAACCCAGTCATATCCAACCATATCCAACCATTGACTTTTGTTTATTAAATATGCTTTTTAACACCATTCCTCTGAGTGAACCTAAAATCTAGGTCCCGTAAGTCGGTCACTGCTAGTCCAAAACCTTTAGAATCGAGAACAAGATGGATGACTAACTGGTCCTCCATAACTTTGTCCATTGTTGCCCCTTTTCCCAGTTGTCTATTGACAGATATACCAGATAGTATTCTGGATCTGAGTGTATTCTTTGGAACACTGAAATACTTCGCAGCTGTTGCAAACGAAGTTCAATTTTCTTTCACGTCCTTAATAGCAGCAACCATATCTTCTGCATTCAGTCGTCCAAGCAGACCTTTGTACACATAAAGTATTTCCGCAGCATTCTCCACCTGTAACCAGTTAGATGCAAAACTATTAATCCGAAACTTCTACTTAATCATTGGTATCCAACCTTCGTAATTTGCGTTCAACTTAACAAAACAATACAAACATTATTATAATAAAATCGCATTACAAAAAGATTATAAATATCTTAATACACTACATTGTCATCATTGATTAATCCTACTAAACTGTAGTATTAACGCACCATTAAACCCTGTCCCCAAAAATGTATCCCGGTTTAGAGATTAAGCTTGTCGTGTCTAGATCCACGGGCGACTGGATCCCTCGCTGCGCTCCTTGTACCAGCCTTGACAATCGCTTGTGAAGCCCATCATAAAGCTGCAATTGGAAAGTTTCACCATAATGCCGCTGGAGCGCTGGCCTCCTAATCACTGACAGGAAGCTGTATACCGCAAATTGCCGCATTTCCAGTTTTATTTATATTGTTTTGCAGTCATATATGTTGGCAATGTGTTCGCAATGAGGTGCTTGTTGACTTGATATTGAGAGCTGATAGTTATGCGCTAGTGAGTTTATTATTTTATTGTGTAGTGTGGTGATTATATTTTTTAAATTGTGTTTACAAATCTTGGAGTTTGTGACCTTATTGTGCGCCTTTTTGTACTTCGAGCTGAAATGTTCTGCAAACAAGAACAAATGTAATGGGTGACTCAAAGTGATTTCTCGCTGTAACTTCGTCCTAAACAGGAATTTTAATTTTTGCGCTAATTCGTTTTTTATGGTGTAGTGATTTTCTTTTCTTTAACTGTGTCTGGAAATATTCGAATATGTATTGCTGTGTGCCTTTTTGCATTTCGAACAGGAAAAGAGAGCAAAGGGACACTATCATTTCACGAATTCCCTGTAGACCATGACAAAACTACGGAGTGGCTCAAAGCAATTAGCACTGTCATCTTAGTTTTCCGTTTCTATTTCGGGCATTTATTCGGGTATTTTTTACCCCTAAATTTTCTTTCATTCCATATTTATCTTTACTGTTATGACGGTAAGGTCAACGTATGAAGTGTTGTTACCTGAGCAATAAACAGTTTACAATGTATTTACTCAAAATACTTTCCTCTCGCTGAATTTTTATTTACAATTTTTCTTCTTTTTTTTCTTTCTTTCTTTCTTTCTTTCTTTCTTAATCTGTTTACCCCTCCATGGTTGAATTTTCCCTCGGTTTCAACGAGGGATCCCATCTCTACCACCTCACGGGTAGTGTCCTGGAGCGTGAGACTTCGGGTAGGGGGATACAACTGGGAAGGATGACCAGTAACTCGCTCAGGCGGCTGCAACTGCTATGCTGAACAGCGGCCTTGTGTTGGGGATGGGAATATCGGAAGGGATAGACAAGGAAGAGGGAAGGAGGCGGCCGTGGCCTTAAGTTATGTGCCTTCCAGGCATTTGCCTGGAGTAGAAGTGGGAAACTATGGAAAAACCACTTCGAGGATGGCTGTGGTGGGAATCGATCCCATCTCTACTCAGTTGACCTCCCAAGGCTGAGTGGACCCCGTTCCAGCCCTCGTACCAATTTTGAAATTTCGTGGCAGGGCCAGGAATTGAACCCGGGCCTCCAGGGATGGCAGCTAATCACGCTATCCGGGTATTTTTTTACCCCTAAATTTTCTTCCAGTGAACAATCCTTCAGGCTGTGTCGTATTTGACATATGACAGCAACACAACACATTTTAATCTAAGATAATCTGAACTTTCTGCCTGCCGTCATTTCTTGATGGTTACAGTACTTTTGCATCCATCTCTTGGCACAGGCCAGAGCAAACTGTAGCTTCCACTGAAGTCCCAGTCTCGTCCATGGCCGTGACAATATGGAAGCTGCTGGGGTATGGGTGGTGCTGATTAATGACATTCAGAGCACAACCAGTGTGTCAGAGTGTCATGAAAGGTGTTGCTCATAGGGTTAGTTGTGCTACAATAGCACTGTCTGGCCCAGTGAGGAAAGCAATGGCAAACTACCTCACTCCTCATCTTGCCTAGTACGCCTCATTTTGGTACTGCCATTGGTTTTTGTGGTTTCCCTATAACTGCATAGTCTTTGGTGATGCTATTTGAGGATCCAACCAGCCTCTGGGCTGATGACCTAACAGACAGACAGACAGACAGACAGACAGACAGACAGACAGACAGACAGACAGACAGACAGACAGACAGACAGACAATCTGAACTTTAACATTTAAACACTGAGAAGTAATAACCATTACTGTTATGACGGGGTAAGGCCAGCGTATGAAGTGCTGTTACCTGAGCAATGAACAGTTTACAATGTATTTACTCAAAATACTTTCCTCTCACTGAATTTTTATTTACAATTCTTCTGTTTTGCTATTTGTTTTAAACTACGTCGCACCGACACAGATAGGTTTTATGGTGACGGTGGGATAGGAAAAGGCTAGGAGTGGGAAGGAATCGGCCGTGGCCTTAATTAAGGTACAGCCTGATGTGAAAATGGGAAACCACGGAAATCCATCTTTAGGGCTTCCTACAGTGGATTTCGAACCCACTATTTCCCGGATGCAAGCTCACAGCTGCGCGCCCCTAACCGCACGGCCAACTCGCCCGGTATTTAAAATTCTAGTAAAAGGTACGAATGAAATGTAATCTGAAACTATATATATTGAAATTAAAATTTAAACATGTTTGAGTCAAAATATTTGTGTTATCCTTACAATGAAGACAAAAAAGGTAAGTCTTGTATGTTTTGTCCAGCCCCCGTCCTGAGAGCAGCACTTGAAGAATTTTAAAATTAGAATTGAACAATAACTCTTAATCTCAGGATTAACATCAGAAGACGAAAGTATTGTGGTACTGTAAGTTCTGCTGTGCATATAAATGCCATGATAATAAAAGCGATTACTATTATTCCTCACAGTTAAGGAACGTCAGTTGGACTACTCCATCTCTCCGCAGTTTCATTTCACGACGTTATTTTGGCACATTACAACGAAAGTAACCTTTAGGATTAATCATTTTAACAATATTAACTTATGTAACATTCTCCATAACTCCATTACGATTCCCCATTTCGATAAATCGGCACACCGTTGCGTTGCCTGTGATTAGTACCACTATATGAGCGTTATTGTGGGTCTGCGTTGCCTGTGATTAGTACCCACTATATGAGGAACACCACAGGAATACCGACGCCCGTGATTAGTACACCTAGGTGAGGAACACCATAGGTCTGCGTTACCTGTGCGACGTACAATACTTGTGAGTAGTACCATAATGTGTGGAACACCGTGAGTCTACGCTACTTTTTATTAGTACCGCAACATGACAAATACCATGGTTCTAGTTTGCTAGCGATAAGTACCATTATGAGGGGCCGTTGACCTGGATTTTGGGCCACTTTGGACAACAAGCATCCTCAATTCAGGATCGCGCTTTAGAAGCAGTCCCTTGGTCAGTAATACTATTCTTTATGATAGTTTCTGGGTCGAATCCACTGATTGTTTTAAATTCATATCCATCCATTCATTCGTCATCACATTTTTAAAATTCTGGTCAGAGGATGATTTTGAACGTTTAAATTGTCGTTACATTTCGTACCATTGTGTGCCGATCACCTAGATGTTAGGCCCCTTTAAGCAACAAGCATCACCATCATTATTGATACCCCATCCGATATGGTTGCACCTACGGCTCGGCTATCTGCTTCATTGTGACACGCAAGCCTCCCCACCGCAAAAGGTCACATGGTTCACAGGGGAGGATACGTACTAACCTTGTACTTGCCGTACCTGCTGCTGTTGCCATCTGCTCTGAACTTCCACGCTGGCAATGTATGCTGCTCTAGCCCATACCAGAAAACAGTGCACTGTAAATTCTTGATCTCACCAGGGATGGCTTAAGCTTCACGAAAATTTATGTAGTCGTTATTTGATAATTATAATAATGTATTTTTGTGGTCCCATAAACTATTATAGATCTTAAGAAGCACTGACGTGCTTGCATTTCGTCTGGAAATGGGATTCTTCAATGTTCTTGACCCATCTGCTCATTTTGGTACTGTTAAATGCCAACAGACTATGCTTGGATTCGATCGCCCAAACTTAGAATTAGGAGGTGAGTGCGTAACTAACCAAAATACACAGCTTGTCTGTGTTGGTGTGAATCCTGTCTAATAACAACTTGTTTTCGTTCATTTGAAGCTAGGATTGGGAGGGCTGTCCTGTTCTATCCTACTTTGGCAAGGATCTTCCGGAATAAGGGAAGCAATGATGCTACCTACAGCCCTGATTGTCTTTGGCCTACGAAGCGAACGCTGCTTACCCTGAAGGCCTGCAGATTATGAAGTAACACGTGATCAGCACGAGGAATCCTCACTGCTGTTATTCTTGACTTTCTAGACCGAAGCTGCTATCTGAACGTCAGATAGTTCATCAGTTCTTACATAGGGCGAGTGGACCTTGGTCCAGCACTAGGATCAAGGTAAAAAAAATCCGGGAGTCGAAACTGGGGCCTCCGGAGGAGAAGCAGACTCGCTACCCCTAGACCGTGGTAATCTTGAAGAAGAAAAATGGAGTCAACTGTCTGCCACTTGAGAAATAAATCGAAGCAACCTAAAAGGATTGTCTCATGGCAACGAAACTTCACGTGCAAATAACGGATGATGGAATACACCAATGGTAAAATAGTTGCGATCTCGCAGAAGAGCAAAACTCCGGGACGCGTAGCTGTGAGCTTGCATTCGGGAGACGGTAGGTTCGAATCCCACGGTCGGAAGCCTTGAAGATGGTTTTCCGTGGTTTCCGATGTTCACACCACGCACACCAGGGCTGTATCGTAATTAAGGCCACGGATGCTACCATCGCAATCCTATCACTTTCCCATCTTTGCGTCGCCGAAAACCTTCGATGCGTTAGTGCGACGTTAAAAACTAGCAAATGATATCGTCTGGCGTGGCGAGGAACGCAACGAGATACTGCCTCATTTCCCTAGTATACCTTTCTGCCGGGCTGAGTAGCTCGGACGGTACAGCGCTGGCCTTCTGAGACAAACTTGACAGGTTTGATCCTGGCTCAGTCCGGTGGTATTTGAAGATGCTCACATACGTCAGCCTCTTGTCGGTAGATTTACTGGCACGTAAGGAACTTCTGCGGGACAAAATTCCGGCACCTCGGCTTCTTCGAAAAACCATAAAAGTAGTTACTGGGACGTAAAATCAATAACATTACTTATTCTATGCTTTCCGTGATAACTGGTGGGAGAAATGATGAAGATACGATCAGCTTTCTCAGAGCATAGTTTAAAAAGAAAATGAGGCAGGCTTATGAAACAACACAGACTATCCTTAACTTATACTGTGCCAAATGAGAGAGAATTGGAAGAGTAGATATATTTTCAAATAGTCTGACTCCTTGAATGAATGGTCAGCGTTGAGGCCTTCGGTTCAGAGCGTCCCGGGTTCGATTCCCGGCCGGATTGGTATTTTAATCACGTCTGATTAATTCTTCTGGTTCGTGGAGTAGATGTTTGTGTTTGTCCCAACAGTCTCCTCTTCATATTCGCTAAACAAAAGACCACACTGAAACATGCAATAGCGGCAAGAAAAGGGTTGGTGGCAGCAAGGGCATCCGGTCGTAAAACGAGGTCAAATCCACACGTGTGACACAGTTCGCACCTGCGACTACACATGTGTGGGAAAAGCTATAGAAGATATCTTCTCCAATACTCCACACGTTTTCGCTGACCTAGAAAGTATTGATTAGCTGTTGGATAGGTCAAGCGAACTGCTGTTTCTGTCATTCATCCCATGTGTTGGAATCGATTACAAGCGCCATGACCTTGTGACTTTTTTTAACGCGAAACCAATGGTTCGCGATAACCCAGCCCAAGCGCGCCTGGTGGTCATGATCGTCAAGTCTGCTTGGTGTGACACTGGTTAGCCAGTTCGAGTCCCGTCGGTCACCATCAAGGTGTTGACCGGCCGGGTAGGAGAGGTGGTGGTATGCAATTTGTGATCACGAGATTGCGTGCCAAAAGTCTGGATTCAATTCCAAACCCTCTGCGGTGTTCATATGGATTGAGGGCACGTGACGTCCATCAGATGAGGATGTTAAGCCTTGAACAGACCCCTTGGTGTTATCCGCAGGAGTAGGCTGTGTTCCTATACCGGGTTTCACGCTCTCTGTACCTCATTATGCCACGTCCACACCCTCCGGTCGCCCATGAACCTATACCAGGCCAGCCGAACATGTCCACGGAAAACTCTCGAAACTAAACACCATACCATAAATGAAGTAAAAATCCTATCCCAAGCTTCACTGCGGTTGGAAATTGAAGATAGTGGTACGTTAACATTTCACTGACATCTAATATATGCAATTTTCTCAATGTCTCAGGAAAGCAAGTAATTCACAGTTACAGAAGTGATCTTAGAAAGACATTTGTTTACAGCTGTCACTCGTGAATTTTCTGTGTAATGTCTATTTATACTGTTCGCACTTAGTGAGATAGATTGCTTAGTTCTATCCCCGGCCGTCTTTCTCCCCCTGACTCCATCAATGAACCTGGTATTCATTTTTGGTGTAAGCTGAGCGAACCTCACGACCATACGCTTTTCAGAATTGGAAATCATGTTTCAAAATTATGGCGGGGAATCGTACCCGCGCCCTTGAGGGTGAACCATTTTTATCCTCTCATCCCACCAGAGATTTAAACAACCGAGCGAGTAGGCTGCAAGTTTCGGGCCGTTTAGCTACGAGATTGCATGCGGGAGATAATAGGTTCCAATTCCACTAAGGACAGCCCCGAAGATGGTATTCCGTGGTTTTCCATTAGTAGTATAATAGGCGGGTTCGGCGGCCACCTCCACCTCAGGCTCCCAGAGGCCACCTCCACCTCCACCTCAGCCAGAGGCCTCCCAGATGCCACCTCCACCTCCACCTCAGCCAGAGGCCTCCCAGATGCCTCCTCCACCTCCCGCGGGAAATTTGAATTTGTAAACAAAGCCACGTGCTTTTTGACAGCTGTCATCGACAACAACGCATCGCTAACCTCAGTACTGCCATCTTGACGGGCCTAAACCTCAGTAGTGCCAACTTAACCTAACTAGCTCGAGATAAACAAAGCCACGTGTTTTTTGACAGCCACGTGCTTTTTGACAGATTTGTAAACAAAGCCACGTGCTTTTTGACAGCTGTCATCGACAACAACGAATCGCTAACCTCAGTACTGCCATCCTGACGGGCCTAAACTTCAGTAGTGCCAACTTAACCTAACTAGCTCGAGATAAACAAAGCCACGTGTTTTTTGACAGCCACGTGCTTTTTGACAGATTTGTAAACAAAGCCACGTGCTTTTTGACAGACAACAACGCATCGCTAACCTCAGTACTGCCATCTTGACGGACCTAAACCTTAGTGGTACCAACTTAACCTCACTAGCGCGAGGTAAACAAAGCCACGTGCTTTTTGACAGCCACGTGCTTTTTTGACAGCTGTCATCCGCCATCTTTAAACCACAAAGCACTGTGCTGCCCTCTATATCGCAGTAGCTGCAAAATTCGTCACCTGTCATCGGCAGTGCTACCATCTTGACGGGTCTAAACCTTAGTGCTACCAACTTAACCTCACTAGCGCGAGATAAACAAAGCCACGTGTTTTTTGACAGCTGTCATCCGCCATCTTTAATCCAGAGAGCACAGTGCTGCCCTCTTTAGCTACTTACCTTTGAAATGTGGTGGCGGATAATTTGAAAAATGCTTTTTTGACAGCAGCCATCTTTGTGCACCGTGCTGCCCTCTTTAGCTAGATACCTGTGGTGGCAGGCAATTCCACGTGACAGCAGCCATCTTTAATCAAGAGAGCGCCGTGCTGCCCTCTATGTGGTGGCGGCAAATTGAAAAATTCCACGTGCTCTTGTTTGGAAACAAACTCATGTGCTTTTTTTGACAGCTGTCATCTGCCATCTTTAATCAACAGAGCACAGTGCTGCACTCTTTAGCTAGGTACCTTTGAAATGTGGTGGCGGCAATTTGAAAAATTCTATGTGCTCTTGTTGGGAAACAAAGCCACGTGCTTTTTTGACAGCTGTCATCGGCCATCTTTAATCAATAGAGCACCGTGCTGCCCTCATGCGGGGCAATTTCGTCAGCTGTCATCCGCCATCTTTAATCCAGAGAGAACAGTGCTGCACTCTATGTGGTGGCGGCAAATTCCACGTGCTTTACAAACCCATGTGCTTTTCTGACAGCTGTCATCCGCCATCTTTAATCCAGAGAGAACAGTGCTGCACTCTATGTGGTGGCGGCAAATGCTACGTGCTTTACAAACCTATGCGCTTTTCTGTCATCCATTATCTTTAATCCAGAGAGAACAGTGCTGCACTCTATGCGGTGGTAGCAAATTCTACGTGCTCTTGTTTGGAAACAAATTCTACGCGCTCTTCAGCTGTCATCCGCCATCTTTAATTAAGAGAGCACCGTGCTGCCCTCTTTGTGGTGGCGGATAATTTGAAAAAAATCAGCAGCCATCTTTAATCCAGAGAGAACAGTGCTGCCCTCTTTAGCTACTTACCTTTGAGGCGGTTAATTTGAAAAATTCTTTTCGACAAGCAGCCATCTTTAATCTAGAGAGAACAGTGCTGCCCTCTTTAGCTACTTACCTTTCAGGCGGTTAATTTGAAAAATTCTATTTAACAAGCTGCCATCTTTAATGAAAAGAGCATCGTGGTGCTATCTTGCGAGTAATATTTTACGTCACAGCTGTCATCCACCATCTTGCATTGCTAACCTTAGTGCTGCCCTCTTTAGCTACTTACCTTTGACGAGCTGTCACCTGCCATCTTGCATCGCAAACCTCAGTGCTGCACTCTATGTGGTGGCGGATAATTTGAAAAAATCTTTTTGACAAGCAGCCATCTTTAATCAACAGAGCACCGTGCTGCCATCTTTAGCTACCGCCATCTTACATCGCTTACCTCGCTGCTGCACTCTATGTGATGGCGGTTAATTCGAACAAGTTTAATCACGCATCGGGCAAGCTAGAGTAAGCACGTGCTGTTGTGATGACGTCATTGTGCATGTTTAAACCAGTTCGTTGACTAAAAGCTTTAGTCTTCGAGAAACAGTGATAGAGTGTAGAGTGCAAACATGACGAAAACATTAATAGTTGATGTGCAAGGCTTTAAAGTAAACGGAAACAAATTTGTGTTTAAAGAGGTGGCTGTGTTAGATTGCAGTGTGTTGTGGGCTCCAAAACTTGTTAGTTTAGTATTTAGTCCACCGTTCCCTTACTGTTTGCAAACAGATGAAGATAAAAAGCAGACTCAGTGGATTGAAAACAATTTAGGTTTGAAGTGGGAAGAAAAAGGAATACCTTATCGTTTTCTACCTTTATTGATGAATGCACATTTGTCAAGAGCAGATCTTGTTCTTTTAAAGGGTTGTGAAAAGAAAGAATGGTTGCGTGATTTTCTACCATCATCATGTGAAGTTATCGACATGCATGAATTGGGGTGCCCATCATTTAAAACTCTTCCGAAAGAGCATAGCAGAGAAACAAGTAAACAGTCTTTACAACATGTAGGTATGCTCTTTGATTGGTTGTGTCGCAGTGCATGCCGGGAAGCGAACAACATATGTAAAGTGCAGTGTCGAAATAACCTCAGTGTAAAAGAAACATTTGTAGAGTAAAGACATCATGTCATTTCTAACAGATACTAAGTGTAACGCAGTTGAGAAGGCGATCGTAAAGTTTTATGCATGCAAAAAGAAACTAAACACTTTTACTGAAGAAGAGTTAAATGCATTACCAAAGGCATTTTTGGTTAATGTAGCTGCGAATGCTGTAAAGAAGATTTGGGAAAAGGTGCCTCGTGAGTGGACTCAAGATCCCGTTTTGTCAGAGCTTCAAACGTGTAGTTTACATCATGAACACGTGAGTTTAGCTAGAAGACCTTCTGTGAGACAGTGCCGTACATGTCAACTAATTAAACTGTATCACGGACCTAAAACTAACGAGTTGTCTTCGCTTATAAACACTTATCATGGCTGTGGAGAGAGTAAACAAGGAAAAGGTGAAGAAACGTGCTGGGAGAAAGATGAGGAAGCATGTTGGGCGTGGACTCATCAATAGAGTGATTGATCTTCTTTTCTTCGTGCTTCATCTCCCCTGCAGCCCTAGAACACATTCGCCTGATACGTAGTTACATGCTGCCTGCGTGTCGTGTAGCTGTTAAAATCTGCTTCGTAAAGTTATGCTGTGTGTGTGTGTGTTATTACCTTGTGCTTTAGCTGCTCAGAAGAATATAGCAGCACTTGTCGTTGTTGGTGCAATAAAACGAAAACTGAGTGTCAAAGACCGTAACATAAACAAAGGATAAAAATGTATGTATATAGTCTAAAATAAATATGAATTGTCAAAACATATTACAGGTGTTGTTTAATCCTACAGCATGTCCTAGTGACTTAGAAGAAAGGAAACGTAGAGGATTAAAAGAAAACACACATAAGATTTAAAGTACATCCTCTTTATTAATCCATGAATTAAAGCTGTTATTAAAACCAAGCCATTTAACATACAGTTTATTACCACGACGTCGAATAACACGTTCAACTAAATAGTGATCAGGATATTTTGTTTTCTGCAGTTCTTCGATGTAGAATCCTCCTTCAATAGGCTGTCCTCTGAGATCGCGGAGTAAATACGTAACTGGATTAGTAAGCTTAACACTTCTGATTTGAAAATTTCAGTGCTCCAGTTAGGTGTGTATCCTTTCGCAAAGATAGACTTGTGTTTGCTGATGCGAACGAAATCACCTTCTTTAAAGCGATGGCGACGTGGATCAGCTGTTTTGATTACAAGATGAATAGCATCTAGACGAGGTGTATTCTTTGTAACAAGACGTGGCTTTGTTCCGATAGTGCGATGAGGTGTATCGTTGTAGGTAGATAAAAGTCTAGGTAGCAGATCAATCCAACGATATGAACCTTGCGCTGTAAATTCTCGCCACATCATTGTTTTGAGTGTACGATTAAAGCGTTCTACAACACTCGCCTTGAGATTGCTGAACGTAGAGTAGTGTTGAATGCCAAGTAACTTGAGGTAAGAAGAAAAATCCTTGTTGTAGAACTATTTACCTTGATCAGTTTGAAGAAGCCTTGGGCAGCGTTTCGATTCTTCAACAGTATGTTTAAATGCTTCTTTAACTTGAGCTGCTGTTTTAGAACGCACGGGTTGTGCAAAAGCAAACTTTGAGTACACATCGATAACAGTAAGTAGATACTTATAGCCCTTATTACTAGAAGCATATAGAATCATTTCTACTAAGTCTGCTTGCCAGAGATCATCTTTTCCTCGTGTAATAACGCGTCTGCGACAGTAGGTGCGACGTGCTGGTTTATGTAACTCATGCGCGATGTTTACCTTTACAGGTGAGATCTTCTCTTGACGAGCCATTACAAAATAATACCGGCATAACGTAGTTCTCTTTCTATTTCTAGAATTTCTGATCCTTGACCAGTGTGACCAGCCTCTTGCGATGCTCTTAAAAGTTGTAATCGTTCAACGAGTAAGTTTGGGTCATTCCAGTATCTTACATCGACATACGGCAACAAAGGCTTGTAGATAACGTCTAGACTACGTGCAGTCGGAAACAGCTTAGAAATAAACTCACGATACTTGTAACTCTTATTCGCATTTACAGCTTCTGTTCTCTTGTAATTACGTCGTGTTGCATCAGTAGCAAAAAGTATTGCTTTATACTTTTTAAGATCATCTTGTAAAATTATATCCTTGTCAGGTATTCGTGAGAAAAGAAGTTCTAAGAGTCCTTTCGTAGGTTTATAGGTAACACCTTTTACAATGAGTTTGTTGCTATTAATCTTAACATTTGAATTTCCTATCCGGAAACAGTCATCTTCGTAGCGAATACCATAGGTAGTGTCAGTTTGTCCTGTAAAAAGTTTTTCTATATAAGGTGCAAAGAGAGATCCGTAGGTATCTTGAATAAAAGTTCTAAACTGATTGCGATACTCTGGTGTAATCATAACCTCAGACAAAGATGGTAGATTTTGCGTCGATGTAGTAGGTGTTTCTGCAATAACATCTGTAGTTAAAAACTCAACACGCTTAGATGGTGATGCATCATTAAGTTCTTCTTCTTCTTCTTCCTTATCTTCCTCTTCTTGATCTACATCCTGCTTCTTCTCTTCCGTATCTTCTTCATGCTTTTCTTCTTCATGCTTCTCTTTATGATATGATGTTTGCATAGAAGCAAAACTTGAAGTAGACTGCGGTAATGAAGTAGAATTAAAAATTTCTTTGAGTGGTGTACTTAGTTGTGTTTTTAAAAATAAATCCGTGTCTGCTTGAATACGTTTAAGCTCTTTAAATTTCCGTCGAATATTGTTTCGAGCTTGGATGATATGTTTTGTGATCTCCTTGCTAGATGTTAACATGATGGTGGTTTTTAATCAAGTAGTTACTGTAATTCTGTGTTAATGCATATAAAATGATCGAAACCCATGCGATATCGTCCATGCTGTACATCACTTTCTTTATCAATAACTAAAAAGCTGTAACATTGTAATGACCAACATTTAGCACACATACGTTTAAAGTCATCGAATGTCATATCAGTGTTAACATGATCGTTATACACATGTCGCATGTTGCGCTCATCTTGCCGAAAAAGCACAATAACATTTGCGTTGTCGCGTATCAACTGCTTGGGCACACGAGAATAGGTTTGGCACAAATAGATGCAATCAACATATTTATGTCGACCCATACTAAAGAATGCACGAATAACGTTTTGCTGTTCTGTTGCGACATCATCAAAGATCATTAGAGAATTAGGAAGCACATCGTCTGGTGATGGTACTTGCTCATGTGAATTAAATTTAAAATATCTTATTCCATCTTTAACTAGATCGTGCATTACAGTTTGTAGAATAGTATATAGCGGCTGATAGAGTGACTTTGCGAAAACGTAAATATTCTCGAAGCGTACACCATTTACAGAAGTAATAAGTGTGAGTAAAAGATTTGTTTTACCGCATCCCGACGGACCTGATATAATACATCGAACAGTAAAAGGAAACAACGTTCCATGACGTTTTCTTGTAGTTGTACTAGAACTAGGTAAGAGATGTGGTACAATGTCGGTAACAGGTAGCGTGTCTTGCTGCTTTATAATCTTCATGATAACTGAATCATAAAGTACGTAATAGTAATATATATATTAAACGAAACAAGAGGCAACGGTTAGTTTATGATTTGCTATTGACTAGTAACGTCGTGTCCAGCATGGTGAAACAACGATATCCAAACGACATGAAGAAGAAGAAGAAAGTAAAAACTGTTGGATGGAAAGATGTTATAAAGGCTGCGCAAAAAGCTATTCGAAGGGAATACAATCCTCGTGTAGCTATTACTAAGGCGTTACGCGCAGCAAGAGCGAGAATTTCTCCAAAGTGCAGAGCAATATTTAGTAAACGTGCGCGAATTATTCCTGTACCAAAACGAGGAGGATTTCTTCCTGCGCTGTTTGCTGGCTTAGCAGCTTTAGGGTCATTGCTAGGTGGTGCTAGTGCTGTAGCGAGAACTGTCAAAGCTGTAGAAGAAGCGAAACAACAGTTGAAAGAGAGTGAACGTCATAACAAGACGATGGAGGCAATTGCGTTACGAGGCAAAGGTGTGAACATGAAGCTAGCGCCATACAAGAAAGGGCTTGGTATCTACATTTCTCCAAAAAACGTCTACTGAATGCACTGCCATATCGAGCTCTAACACATGATGAAGTTTTTACGTTTGCTAAACAACTAGGAATTCATTATTTTCGAGGAGTGTATATGCGCGATCAACTACCAGCACGTCCACGTGAACGTGAAAGTGCCGTAATTAACTTAGACGACAGTCGTGGACCTGGAACTCATTACGTTGCTTATGTAAAACGTAAATCTAAAGTATGGTATTTTGATAGCTATGGAGATTTACCTCCTCCTTTTGAGCTCATACGTTATTTCGGAAGCAGTGCAGACATTGTTTACAATAAAAACCGTGTGCAAAACTTTAATACACGCATGTGCGGACGATTATGTCTTATGTTCTTATATCAAACCCAGACAGTAGAGAAAGTGTATTAGTGTCTACGTGATGACGAACAGTGAAAGAACGTTTGCTGTACGTGGAGAAGGACCTGAAACAACCATCTATTTTAATCCGCCAATCGAACTTAGTTATCAGCCGCATAGTCTTGGACTAGTATCGTTTGAAAGCTACAATAAAATCTATAATGTGCGTGATGGTTTAAACAAGTTCTATTACGATGAGTATGTGCTAACACTACCCTCAGGTAGTTATACAGTAGATGATATTCACGACTATATTGAAAGTACGTTAATTGATCAGTTTGGGGAAGATAGTTTTAGTAATCATAATTACAAGTTCTCAATCACTATAAGCAACATTACGCATAAATGTGTTATTGAATCATCATTTAAGATTGACTTCAAATCACAACCTGATTCGATTGGACCACTGCTTGGATTTTCATCGAGGGAGCTCCTACCGAACGTACGTTACGAGTCTGATCAACCTATAAAACTCTTCGATGATTATAATGTGAACATTACTTGTAATATTATTACAGACTTGAATAGTAATCTACAACCTTCGCACGTCCTGCACGACTTTATTGTTACAGAGGAACGTGGATATACTATTTGTGAGAAACCAGCAGTAGTTCTTTATCATCCTGTGTCTGTAAAACACATTAGCAACATTACTCTTAGACTTGTAAATAAACATAATCAGCTTATTCATTTAGATCAGCACGCGTACGTAGCTTACAAACTACATCTTAAACCAGTATGAAAACCATCTATAAAACACGGTGTACATTCCGAAGACATACTACATGTGTGCAGAGACTCATCGAGTTAACAGATACCCATAAGCAGATACTCCAAGATTTAGGATATACACTACTACAACAGAATGGAAGAAATGCTAGACATTACGAATACAGCAGAAAGTCGTGAAGGTGTAGTACGAAGTGAGCTTCATGCCTATCAACCTTTTACGTTTGGATTAAATAACAATGATGAAATTAATTTTATTATTAATCAACAAGATGTTTACACCTTACCGCACGAAAGCTACCTCTATATTGAAGGACGATTAGAAAAGTCTGATGGAAGTGGACCAAGCACTTCACAACTAAACAACCATGCTCTAGCTTTTCTCTTTTCTGAAGCGCGATATGAAGTAAATAATGTTGAAATAGATCGAACGAAGAATGTTGGTATTACAAGCGCAATGAAACTCTACCCTTCTTTCTGTGATGTAGAAAGTAATCTTTTGCGGATGGCTGGATGGTGTCCAAAATCTACTAACAACTGGATGATTAATGAGGATGGAACTTTTACGGGTATGTTATCACTGAAACATATTTTTGGATTCGCAGAAGACTTTACACGTATTATAATCAACGTAAAACAAGAGCTTATTCTAATCCGTGATCGAAGTGATTACAATTCTCTTAAAGCAGTAGAAACACCTGTAGAATCGAAAATAACACTGCATCGTATACTGTGGCGGATCCCACATGTAACCTTATCTGATCGTGAAAAACTTCGATTGCTCAAGATTGTAGAAAATGATACACCATTACCTATACGTTTTAGAAGTTGGGAGCTGCATGAATATCCTGTGTTACCACCTACAAACAAGCATAGCTGGGCTGTTAAAACATCACGTTTTACTGAGAAGCCCTTGTACATTATTTTTGGATTTCAAACTAATCGTAAATTCAATCACGAAAAAGATAGCTCACTGTTTGATCACTGCAAATTAAGACACGTTAGACTATATCTCAATGGAATTACGTATCCCTACGAAAACATCGACATTAACTTTGAGAAAAATAAGTTTGGGATGCTCTATGACATGTTTTGTAAATTTCAATCATCGTATTATCAGAAAGAAGATCGTCCGCTATTTACACCTCAAGAATTTAAAAATAAAGCACCGATTGTAGTTATAGACTGCTCTTATCATGAAGAATCTATAAAAGAATCTCCAGTTGATATTCGTTTAGAATTTGAAACATCTGAAAACATTCCTGCTAACACAGCAGCCTATTGTCTTATTATTCATATGAGTGATGTTACTTACCATCCGCTAACGAATATTGTTACGAGACTATAAATAAGAATAGATCTTTATCATTTTCATTAGTGTGTGCTTCGACATCGTACGCTATGGAACAAAACTGTAAATGTGCATGCTGTTTGCATGCTCATACGCAACATCTTATTTATGTTTCACGAGTGAGTGAGGCTATTAAGATGTTCTATAAACGTAGATCGTCGATGCCGAAACATCTTATTCAATACTTACCACCAGGATTTTTATATACGTACGCTGCCTCTTACGTACATAATTTTTGGGACATCCTTCCTCTACACAGTAAGATGTCAATCGAAGTAGCTTTATGCAGAACTTGTGAACGACATTACAAGCATCGAGGAGAAAATGGTGATGATGATTGGGATGGACCAAATCCGAGGATTGAACACTGTACACAGTGTATGAATGAACTTTCTCTAGTACTTCATGATGATGATGATGATTCCGAAAAGGAATAACAGCAAGGTAAGAAGTACATGATCTTCTCTGTAAAGCATAACATACTTAGTATAATATATTTCTAAATGCTTTGTTTAATTTGAATGTTGCAGGAGGCATTTCAGAAGCATACGTTGTTAAGCACACCAACCTTGTCAGCAGCAAAAAAACGAACACTGTTGTAGTACATTTGTAAATAAATATTTGATCGCATTCAAAAATGTTGTACTTATTGCACTGCTTTACTCCGACTTACTCTTAAGAAAAACGATCAGGTCTAAACATGCACAATGACGTCATCACAACAGCACGTGCTTACTCTAGCTTTCCCCGATGCATGTTTAAACTTGTTCGAATTTACCGCTACCACATCCCTTTACATCGACTTACTCTTAAGAAAACGGACAAGTTTAAACATGCACAATGACGTCATCACAACAGCACGTGCTTACTCTAGCTTGCCCGATGCGTGATTAAACTTGTTCGAATTAACCGCCATCACATAGAGTGCAGCAGCGAGGTAAGCGATGTAAGATGGCGGTAGCTAAAGATGGCAGCACGGTGCTCTGTTGATTAAAGATGGCTGCTTGTCAAAAAGATTTTTTCAAATTATCCGCCACCACATAGAGTGCAGCACTGAGGTTTGCGATGCAAGATGGCAGGTGACAGCTCGTCAAAGGTAAGTAGCTAAAGAGGGCAGCACTAAGGTTAGCAATGCAAGATGGTGGATGACAGCTGTGACGTAAAATATTACTCGCAAGATAGCACCACGATGCTCTTTTCATTAAAGATGGCAGCTTGTTAAATAGAATTTTTCAAATTAACCGCCTGAAAGGTAAGTAGCTAAAGAGGGCAGCACTGTTCTCTCTAGATTAAAGATGGCTGCTTGTCGAAAAGAATTTTTCAAATTAACCGCCTCAAAGGTAAGTAGCTAAAGAGGGCAGCACTGTTCTCTCTGGATTAAAGATGGCTGCTGAATTTTTTCAAATTATCCGCCACCACAAAGAGGGCAGCACGGTGCTCTCTTGATTAAAGATGGCGGATGACAGCTGAAGAGCGCGTAGAATTTGTTTCCAAACAAGAGCACGTAGAATTTGCTACCACCGCATAGAGTGCAGCACTGTTCTCTCTGGATTAAAGATGGTGGATGACAGAAAAGCGCATAGGTTTGTAAAGCACGTAGAATTTGCCGCCACCACATAGAGTGCAGCACTGTTCTCTCTGGATTAAAGATGGCGGATGACAGCTGTCAGAAAAGCACATGGGTTTGTAAAGCACGTGGAATTTGCCGCCACCACATAGAGTGCAGCACTGTTCTCTCTGGATTAAAGATGGCGGATGACAGCTGACGAAATTGCCCCGCATGAGGGCAGCACGGTGCTCTATTGATTAAAGATGGCCGATGACAGCTGTCAAAAAAGCACGTGGCTTTGTTTCCCAACAAGAGCACATAGAATTTTTCAAATTGCCGCCACCACATTTCAAAGGTATCTAGCTAAAGAGTGCAGCACTGTGCTCTGTTGATTAAAGATGGCAGATGACAGCTGTCAAAAAAAGCACATGAGTTTGTTTCCAAACAAGAGCACGTGGAATTTTTCAATTTGCCGCCACCACATAGAGGGCAGCACGGCGCTCTCTTGATTAAAGATGGCTGCTGTCACGTGGAATTGCCTGCCACCACAGGTATCTAGCTAAAGAGGGCAGCACGGTGCACAAAGATGGCTGCTGTCAAAAAAGCATTTTTCAAATTATCCGCCACCACATTTCAAAGGTAAGTAGCTAAAGAGGGCAGCACTGTGCTCTCTGGATTAAAGATGGCGGATGACAGCTGTCAAAAAACACGTGGCTTTGTTTATCTCGCGCTAGTGAGGTTAAGTTGGTAGCACTAAGGTTTAGACCCGTCAAGATGGTAGCACTGCCGATGACAGGTGACGAATTTTGCAGCTACTGCGATATAGAGGGCAGCACAGTGCTTTGTGGTTTAAAGATGGCGGATGACAGCTGTCAAAAAAGCACGTGGCTGTCAAAAAGCACGTGGCTTTGTTTACCTCGCGCTAGTGAGGTTAAGTTGGTACCACTAAGGTTTAGGTCCGTCAAGATGGCAGTACTGAGGTTAGCGATGCGTTGTTGTCTGTCAAAAAGCACGTGGCTTTGTTTACAAATCTGTCAAAAAGCACGTGGCTGTCAAAAAACACGTGGCTTTGTTTACCTCATGCTAGTTAGGTTAAGTTGACACTACTGAGGTTTAGGCCCGTCAAGATGGCAGTACTGAGGTTAGCGATTCGTTGTTGTCGATGACAGCTGTCAAAAAGCACGTGGCTTTGTTTACAAATCTGTCAAAAAGCACGTGGCTGTCAAAAAACACGTGGCTTTGTTTATCTCGAGCTAGTTAGGTTAAGTTGGCACTACTGAGGTTTAGGCCCGTCAAGATGGCAGTACTGAGGTTAGCGATGCGTTGTTGTCGATGATAGCTGTCAAAAAGCACGTGGCTTTGTTTACAAATTCAAATTTCCCGCGGGAGGTGGAGGAGGCATCTGGGAGGCCTCTGGCTGAGGTGGAGGTGGAGGTGGCATCTGGGAGGCCTCTGGCTGAGGTGGAGGTGGAGGTGGCCACTGGGAGCCTGAGGTGGAGGTGGCCGCCGAACCCGCCTGTTATACTACTTCCATTTTCTTGCTTGTTGTTTTAAAGGGCCTAACATCGAAGGTCATCGGCCCGTTTTCCATTTTCACACCAGGCAAATGCTGGGGCTGTACCTTAAGACCGCGGCCGCTTTCTTCTTAGTCTTAACCATGCTCTATCCCATTGTCGCCTAATGTCTGAGTCGGTGCGTCGTGAAAAAATAGCAATGAATGAATAGCAATGGATGAATGAATGGTACATAAATAAATAAATAAATAAATAAATAAATAAATAAATAAATAAATAAATAAATTTAATTCATTATAATTGATAGATTAATTAATTAATTAATTAATTGCCGGGCGAGTTAGCTGTGCGGGTAGAGGCACGCGGCTGTGAGCTTGCATCAGGGGGATAGTGGGTTTGAATCCCACTTTCGGCAGCCCTAAGCAGGGTTTTCCGTGGTTTCCCATTTTCACACCAGGCAAATGCTGGGGCTGTACCTTAATTAAGGTCACGACCGCTTCCTTCCAACTCCTAGGCCTTTCCTGTCCCATCGTCGTCACAAAACCTATCTGTGTCGGTGCGACGTAAAGTCACTAGCAAAAAAGAAATTAAATAAATAAGTGCTTATCTTAAAATATTTCAGCTCTTTAGGTTTTTCCAGTTGTGAAAAATTAATTAATTAAGCTCTTTAGGCTTTGAGCCCCACTGTAGCAGTGAGCTCATCAGTTGGATTGCTACACCTTTCCAAGGCACTGACGGCTAGTTTTTATCTTCATTACGGACTATTATGCCTTTCAGCGTTCAGTCAGCCACCCTCTGTGAATTAAATATGCGCCTCCACAATACTCTATTTATTTGCAACTAGCTCTGTGTCCTCGTCTAGTTCCCCGCTCCTTACCAGCGAATCTTCAAGGCCGAGTCTAACTATCGTTGCTTCTGTCTCCATTTCTTTCTCTTATCCTACAGCGCAGAGTCCGTTGTTCTCCTAGGTACCTTATCATGCTCCATTCGCCTCACATTACCCCACCACCGAAGCCGATTAATGTGAACAGCTCCACCCATCGAGTTCATTCTTGGCTTAATCTCTATCTCCTCATTCCGAACATCATCCTGCCGTTATTCTTACTGTTTGTACCAGCAATCATTCTCGCTAGTTTCATATCCATTACTTTTAACGTATGAATAAGACATCCTGAGTCCATCACTCCAATACAGCAAAGATAGAAGTAAGATAGTTCTCGGACGAAACTAACAGAACACCTTTGGCAGCATCTGCGATCTCACTGCATTAGGTCTGCTCCTCCTTGATTCAATTTCACTTAGTATACTACCATCTTGGGATTCTTCTTTTTTCTATTTGCTTTACGTCGCACCGACACAGATAGGTCTTATGACGACGATACGACAGGAAAGGCCTGAGAGTGGGAAGGAAGCGGCCGTGGCCTTAATTAAGGTACAGCCCCAGCATTTTCCTGGTGTGAAAATGGGAAACCACGGAAAACCATCTTCAGGGCTGCCGACAGTGGGGTCCGAACCCACTATCTCCCGGATGCAAGCTCACAGTTGCGCGATCCTAACCGCACGGCCAACTCGCCATGTCTTGGGATTCTTCTTCTTCTCCTTCTTCCGCTTTTCCCCACGCCTGTGGGGTCGCAGTGATCATACTCTCTAAGCTTCTTTTGTATATCGAGGCTGCAGTATACTATTTGATCTGAAGGCTTTCAGCGCAGTTTGTCATTAAGAAAAAGCCGTCGGCAAAGATCAAACTGCTTACTTAATTTCCATCCATCTGAATCCCTCCCCGCAGTTTTATATTTTTTTAAAGCGAATGATCCATGCAGTTTATACTATGAACAACAAAGGTGAAAGATAACTCCTTTTGATCTAAGAACTCATTCTAATATCAGTTCTCACTGCGGCCTGATTGTCAGCATAAATACCTTCGATTACGTGAAATAACCTATGGTTAGAAACTACACTGGCTTTCATCCAACTTATTCTCAACCATTGATCGCCCTATCCTTTCCGAAATGCCTGTGAACACTTTGCCTGGTATACTGATCAGTGCTAACTCGATAGTTGTTCCAATCCTTTCTGTTCCTTTGATTATAGGTAGGAACAATATTACTACCTTCGTCCAATCAGAAGGTACGTTTCTCGCATTCCATGCTAACCCTATTACTCTACGAAACCATTTCATCCCTACCTTCCCACTATATTTCATCATTTCAGGTCTAATTTCATCTATTTCTCTTGCTTGATGACATTGTAGTCACGGTAGCTTTTGCTACGAACGAAAGAACACACGCACAAATTTATCCTCATAACCATATACATTCATGTTCATAAAACTCAGAACACCTTGAAGGACTAGAGATAGGAAGTTCATATTCACAGAACATGTGCATTAGTATGTTCTGAAGAAGATTAGCACTTGAACCATGTCGGCCCTCAGGTTCAAGGTCCACATCGATATCTCGGCGCACCACCACCGACTGGTAAAATGTGCCTGTGCCTCTCGCTGTCGCTATAAACCGAAGGTAATGGATCAGTGTGACTTGAGCAGACTTGCAGGATGCCTCGCAGACGTATGCGAGAACCGTACCGTCAAATGAGTGAGTTTTAAAAAGGGCGTATTATTGGCATGAGAGAACGTGATGCATCCAACCGGGAAATTGCTGCTCGTGTGGGACGAAGTGTGTCGGAAGTGCAACGGGTGTGTACAGAATGGTTCACAGAAGGCCTTAGAACACGACGAGATGGGTCTGGTCGCACCACCCAGACCCCTCCCCCCCGAGAAGACCGACACCTCATCCGAATGGCATTGCAGGACAGATAAGCGTCCTCCTCGGCTCTGGCGCAACAGTGGAACAGTGTAACACATGGTACACTATCAGGAGTGACAGTCCGTTGCCGTTAATTACGGTCTGGGTTATCGGCGCGTCGTTCACTTCTCCGCCTACCTTTGACTAATGTGCTAGATTTGCAATGGTGTATGAAACAACGTCACTGGGGACAGGAATGGCAACAGATAATGTTTTGGGACAACTCCAGGTTCTGTTTGTTTGAAAATGATGGCCGCATTTTGGTTTCGCAGCAGACAGGGGGAGAGGCACCACATTGACTGCATTCGCACAAGACATACAGTGCCAAATCTAGGCCTTATGGTGTGGGGTGCTATTGGGTACAACCACAAATCACAGTTGGTGCATGTCCAGGGCACTGTGACCAGTTTGACCTACGTGAATGACATCCTGCGACCCGTAGCCATACCCTTTGTGCACGACACCCCTGACGCCATATTTCAGCAGGACAATACGCGAACACATGTTGCTGCACGAACACGTGCCTTCCTGTTGTCGCAGGATGTCAGACTGTTGCGCTGGCCCGCCCGATCACCGGACATGTCGCCAATCGAAAATGTGTAGGGTATGGTAAAACGACGGGATCGGCGCTGTGACTTAATGCCAACCAACAAAGATGAACTGTGGAACGAGGTGAATGCAGCATGTATGGCTATACCCCAGGACGCAATTCGCGCCTTTTACCCGTCGATGCCATCACGCATGGAACAAGTTATGACGACGGAAACCACCATAAGACAAGGGTGCGGGAATTTTTCCCGTAGGAGTTCTTTTACGTGTCGACAAATCTACCGACTCTGGGCTGACGTATTTTAGCACCATCAAATATCACCGGTCGAGCCGTGATCGAACCTGCCAACATGACCTCAGAAGGCCAGCGTTGTACCTCCTGAAGTACTCAGCCCGGCTTATCACAGTAGAACTCGAGCAACAAATGTTAGCGCAAATCGGTTGCCACGTGTGTGGCTGTACGAATTGTACAACAGTTCATACAAATTCTTTGGTTGTGTATAGGCTGCTAGCGGGAATCTCATAAATGCCTACTGATTCTCTCACCGATCGCCGAAAAATGTATTCCTTAAATTAAATCTAGCATTTTTTGATATTCTGAAAGTAACTCTTTCTACGCCGCTTTTCCCTGATCTTAGCGGGGTAACTGGCGCAGTACATTAACTGCTGCGTGTTACTGTGGTAATTGGTAGTGTGGTACGTTGTGTGTACTCTAAATGTTCTAAGAAAAACCCAATCCTCGTCCCTGAGTCTGAGGAACTGACTAGACACGGCTAACATCCTTGCACCAAGCATTGTTCGCATAGTTGTGTGCTTGCATTCGGGAGATAGTGGGTTCGAATCCAACCGTCGGTGGCACTGAAGATGGATTTCCGTGGTTATCCATTTCCACACCAGGCATATGCTGGGGCTCTGCCGTAATTAAGACCACGGCCGTTACCTTTTCTATCCTAGTCCCTTCCCTGCCTTGCGTCGCCGAAAACCTTCATGTTAGTGCGACCGGCCGGGAATTGAACCCAGGATTCATGTTCGCTGCGCTGACTGAATAAGAGCTGGACTGTGAAAGTAAATATAACGTGTGTGTAATTCTTCTTTTCCAGCCTTTTCCCAGTTACTTCGGTTAGCATTACATATTATGTCTATGTATTCACTATTTGTTGTATCTGTGTATTAAGACGAACACGAAGACCCAGTCCCCGAGACGTGGTTAAAATTCCTGGCCCGGACGGAAATCGATCCCGGGCTCCCCTAATTCATTGTCAAGGAGCCCGATTCTGTAATATACTTCAATGTTCTAAGGCCTCTCAAGTTGAGAACTTTTAAACGACGGAGATATGTTGGAAGTATTCCAGTCATGGCATGAAATTAGCACAGCGAACGTCAATGTGTATTCTAGCAAGCTTGCTTTGCACAAACTGTTTACTCACAGATTTGCTGAACGTGTTCCTTAAGTACTTCTGGAGTTGTATGGAAAGGTGTGATAACGTTATCTCGTCGAATCTAGCTTAAAATACATACCTTGAGTGTCTTAGGATGTGTGCGAGTTCTTAAGTAGATTCGAGCTAATTTATTACAAGTGAAGCGTACATATATCTACTCTTCAAATCGTTATGCTATATCGTGGGGTATTCACGGAGTTTAGGAAATAAAAGGATCGCCTTAGGCCTAAATTACACTGGCGACATTTTGCAGTCGAAATGGACAGCAAAATATGGTCGGCTTGCAGTTCTGATTTATCTTTCAATTCATTTGTAATTCTGCCTACAGCATCGTGCTGTCCATTTCGACTGCACAGTTTCAGTGAATTTATTTTTCACTACTACTACTACTACTACTACTACTACTACTACTACTACTACTACTACTACTACTACTACTACTACTACTACTACTAAAATACTCCAGGATGCAGGCTTGCAAAGGAACTGATAAAAGAACCAAACAAGAAGCACACTAAAGAACTGTTGAAACTCAGCAGAGAAAATATAAAATGGGCAGTAGGACTGTTGACAGGACACTGCCATCTGAAAAAAACACCTACATAGAATTGAAGTAATAAGACACAATATATAGTATGTAGGAAATGCAATGAAGCAGAGGAATCAGCTGAACACATACTTTTCGAATGTGAGGCGCTGGGTAGAATCAGATTCTCCAGTCTAGGACTACCAGGTGAAGAGAGAGAGAAAATCCAAGAAGACCCAATTAGAACAACCTGCAGCTTTGTGAAGGGAGCAGGTATATTTAGGTGGGAATGAAGGAAAAACATGGTAGCAAACGCTCTTAGAGGTCAACGCTAAATAGGAACTAATATTTAGAGGCACGAAGAAGAAGAAGAAGAAGAAGACTACTGAAATGTTTTCATTCCTCCTCTGAAGGGGGAGGCGGGCCTCTTAGACGGTGACGCCGTCTCTCAGGCCGGGAGATTTGTTACGGTGGAGGAGGTGACATATACTAGGAACTGTCCCGGCATTCGCCTTAGTGTAGGAGAATGGAAAACCACGGAAAACCATTCTCAGGACAGCCGACGGTTCGGGCCAGCCGTGAGGTCCAGCCCTGTACCGTCTCCCGAATGCAGAGGCGTTAGAGCCACGGTAAAGCCGTGGCCACCCTTGCTCTGCTCGGTTGCCGGTCAGAGTGCAGAGCTGTTGGACCACGGACCAGCCGTGGCCACTTAAGGGCAGAGACCCACTCTGCATCTGCCGACCTCATGTTTCAGTATGGAGTGTCTGTTGCTGTCAGTCTAATTAGTTTGAAGTCAATTTGAATCTGGCGGCTTGGCGGGGACAAATACTAAACTGACTGCAGCTGTTCGTTTCGACTTCAAAGCTACTAGTGTAGCGTGTTCAGATCGGTTGCAAACCGCACGTTGTATCCATGTCGCCAGAGTATTTCAAGAATAACTAGTAGTTGGAGGTTGATGTACAGCTTCTTGCTCATTTGGCCTAAGCTCGATTCTCGATTCTGCTATAGATTTAAGACTGGTTTGGGGGTCTGGAACGAGGTAACGGAAAGAGTACTGTGCGTTACCTACTTCCCCGCTCTCATTTATGCCAAGAGTAGTTTTCCTAGGTTTCTAACCATACTTCAAAGAGAATACTGGCATAATTTCTAATTTACCGTATATACCACGGACACGTCATTCCCAATTCTAGGCTCAATCGGTTACAAATAACACTAGTTAAGATATCAGTTCATACAGATTATCACAGAAATTTCATACACTCGATGTGCGGAGCTTTGTTCATGGAGATGTCCCAAGTCGCTTACTTCAACCAACTGAAAATGAAATGTCGTATGGCTTTTAGTGCCGGGATATCCCAGGACGGGTTCGGCTCGCCAGGGGCACGTCTTTCTATTTGACTCCCGTAGGCGACTTGCGCGTCGTGATGGGGATGAAATGATGATAAAGACAACACGTACACGCAGCCCCCGTGCCATTTGAATTAACCAATTAAGGTTAAAATCCCCGACCCGGCCGGGAATCGAATCCGGGACCCTCTGAACCGAAGACCAGTACGCTGACCGTTCAGCCAACGAGTCGGACACTTCAACCAACTGAGGTGATAGAAGGTTTGAAATGGTAGACCCGTGAACTACTGGCCTACTGGTTAGAATGCTTGACTACCGAACAGGGTAGCTCAACGCGTTGCGATACGGCCAGTTATGGGTTTTAGCTCTGTATTCGGAAGACACGTTGGTTCGAATTGCTCTTGAAATTGTTTCCTATGGTTTTCCATTTCAGTTCCATCCAAATTCGGGATGGTACCTTTCTCAAGGCCACGGCTGCTACCTTCCCATTCCTAGCCCGTATAATTAAGCCTACACCCTTATATGTAGCTCAACCCCGTAGGGTGTACCGGCAGAAGTGAGCCGAACACGACATAGGACACTCCCGGCACTAATAAAACCACATACTAAAAAAAACCTGCTTGACTGCTGACTGGATGTTCTCGAGTTCGATTCTTGGCTTCGCTCAGGATTCTTTCTTGGTCGTGATATACGACTTACTGGCTTCTCACTAGGACGAACGTGGTTCGAATCCAGGCCAATGCAAGTGGAATTTTTAAAATGAAAATTCACGTCCCTGAGATTCGGAATCCATATACAATCACAGCACCAGAAACTACTGTATGACCACGATATTAACTGTCACGTAAATCTATAAGCTTGCTTCTTTGTTACCTTTGAACTTTGAATCGGAATCACCCTGCCACATGAGGACAAGTTACGAGCCGAATGAGCTCGGAAACTGACAACGATTCTCACATCCATCTCTCAAATAATAATAATAATAATAATAATTGTTACGGAGATTTCCGTGGTAGGTAGAGGTGAAAGAAGGTGCGGGTGTGAATAGGTCTCCAACTACGGAATTAAAGTTAAATGTAAAATTTAACAAGGTTATATTTTCTTTCCAAAATTCAGAAATAACAAGAATGGCAGGTACGGAGTAGCAAGACAACAAAGTACAATTACAGTATTTACAGGATTTGGGCTTCGAGCCCTGAAAACACAATTTTTGAGCAACTAGCCCAACTTTACGATATACAAATTTCAACAACGGGGCAGAAGACCCCAATCAAACCCTGGAGCACTTGCTCCAAATTACACCGTAAAGCCTCCTCGAGGCATACAAGACTCAGTTTCCGGAAAAGAGCCACTCGCTCTCAAATTTAAGCCTCTCCCAAGCCACACCAAACTCCACCTTCAAGCTGTCCTCAACTGACATAAACACAGGGGTAAAATACCCAATCTACTGAGGCCTATTAAGTGAGAAAAGGTTAATTATATGGCCTCTAAAATACCAACTTGAAAGGAGGCTCTCCGCACTCCTAATACACTTTATTTAAAACCTACTTGGCACTAGGCCGTTAATGCAAGGGATAATCCCATACTACAGAGGTGACTTCAGAAAAGAACAATTTACATTATATTAACGAAGAATAGGTTGAGAAAAATAAGTTCACCTCAAAATAATATGATTGGGAGCTCGAGAGGGTTAAGCACTCTCTATCCCGATATGCAGTTTAAAAGATGAAATAGATACAAGTTTCTTTACATTTTAAGGAAGGTTACATAATGGAAAAAGCTTCGGACCCGCCCCGAGAGTTAAACTGCTGAGCTAGCAAAGAAAGAAGTTATTAATTGGCCATTACCTTGTTGTTGACCGCTGCCAAAGAAAGAGGCGCTTCCCGCCCCCTGCTATGTACTTTACACACTGAAAGATGGAACAGAAGTGGCGCAGAGACCCTAAAATCAGCAGTTTATATACTCTCGCGGAAGGTTCTAGGCGTTAGGGGAATGAGAACACCCGCCCACAATCACTTTATTGGAGAATAAAGAGAAACCCCTACACAAGATGAAGAAGAATCACATTATTGGTGGAAAATTAATTTCAGAAATTCGGGATTGGCTAGATTTAAAACAAGGGGAAAGAAAGGGGTAATATTGCCAACTTAACCAATGACTGAAAGAAATTTAACAAAGAACAAACTTTTGAAATAAAATTTTCTCCAAAAAACAGTTCTTTCACTCCGCACTAGGGTGCACTATTGTTGATCTTCAGTAGTGTCCTCTAGAAGAGAAAGTTCACACTTCTTACTTCAAGCAAAACAAAAACACATCAAAAATGACACAGTTCAAAAAGTCCAAAATTTCCACGTGGTGACATCTTCTGAGAAAGTAGAAAATTAATACGGTAGATAAAGTTCAGACTTCCTCCAGCAGAGGAGTTTCAACTAGCGCACATTTTAAATTAGCGGCGTGGAGGTGTACCGCCCGGTACAGACCTCCCCCCCCCCAAACGTTCCTCCAGGGGTGACACATGAAATTTGTTTGAAAACTAGGTCCAAGTTTTGATGTAGATGTGGAGATTAATTGCAGAAGTATTTATAACATTCCCTTAATTGGGTTTGATTCAGTTTCAAAATTTTGTTGTTGCAGGTGAAGTAAAGTCTTTATGTTTGTAGAAGTTGAATTCAGAAGATAAACTTTAGTTTTTAAAGTTGAGAAAAAAAATTCTAAGTCCACCAGGTATTGCAGAAAAATCCAAGAGAAGGTAGTAATGTCGAACTGGAATGTCCATGTAGTTGATGTAGACTAAGTTGAATGGCCAGATCGGCCGTTGCCGCTTGCGTCCAGGAGAGGCCGCTCGGACCCCTCAAGTACCCTGAGATACCGCTCGCCCGCACCATGAGGGGAGCAGTGGTGTTGAAACACGCCGCGCCCGCGGTGAAGATATACAGGCTGCGGGCAAGTAGCAGGTCGTGCGCCGCACATCAGCCTTGGCCGGGAGGAGAGCTCCGGCTCGCCGTGCACATGTCGTCCTCGCTGGGGTCGAGGGGGCCCATCCTCAAACCCAGTCGCGGCACAGCGCCGCGCGGCTGCGGGGGCACTGAAACATTAAAGCTAGGCGGCAGAATATTGTTGGACCATCATCTTTTTGAGGGCACAGACTTTGTGGAGAGGTTGAGGGGCCAGCGGCGTGCAGATATCCATGGCATTTAATATAAGCAAGCCACAGTGTGTATAGCAGGAGACGGGAGCGTGGTAATGGCCGTGGTAAGGACAGAATGGCAGTTTAACGAATCGGGGGAGGTTTACAAAAATGCTTAAATATAGAAAATATTATAGAAGGGGCAGAATGCCTTAAAAGTGAAAACTCAAAAAAAATATAACCTTCATATTCCTTTCAAGATAATATGAAGCACGTTAACACAGAAATTACACCGGTTTCACCTGGGACAGGTGAACCCTAAATATCCTCTCGGTGGCTGGATTACTTAATAATAATGTGACCGGCGTAAGGAAATCGAGAATGATACAAGGCCCATGGAATCTGGGGGCAAGCTTGCCCGCGGGAACAAAATTCTTGACCATAACTTGGTCACCTACCTTCAAAGGGGTGGGTCTACGTCCACGATCATACCTTTCCCTAACCTTTTCATGAGAGACTTTCAGATTGGCTTTAGCCTTCTTCCAAAGATCTTTGATGTTGTCCGGATCTATTGTCTCGGGTAGAATGTCACTCAGAGACCAGAGGTTAGAGAGCGGCGTGTTGGGAACAAACTTGAACATCAAAGAGGCTGGAGTAAACTTATGTGATTCATGAACCGCCGAATTCAAAGCAAAAGCTAACCAATGCAAGGACGTGTCCCACCTGGAATGATCTTCATGATGATAGGCAATAAGCGCGGACCTGAGATTACGGTTAACCCGTTCAGCCAGCGATGGTTGAGGGTAATAAGCAGAAGTAGTTACATGAGAGATAGACAAGTCAAAACAGAATTTACGAAAAAGGTTTGATGTGAACGCCTTAGCATTATCAGACACAACATATTGGCACGGACCAAAAGAAGCAAAAATAGAATTTAGGCAAGTAATGGTGGACTGAGCTGTAGCCAGCTTAGTCGGAAATAACCAGGAAAACCTTGTAAAACCATCTACACATACAAAGATGAATTTGTTGGCATTTCCCTTCGACTGGGGGAAGGGTCCTACATAATCGATATACAGGCGTTCCATGGGGCGCGACGCTTGATGCGAAGACAGAAGGCCTACCTTGGTGGACATGGTGGGTTTACTAAGCAAACAAGATTTACAAGCTTTTACAAGTTCACGGATTTCACCGTCCATACCCTTCCAGATGAACCTTTCACGAATCTTTTCACGAGTTTTAAAGATTCCAAGATGCCCCCCTAATGGGGTCTCATGATAGTACTTGAAGATCATAGGTACAAGAACAGCTGGAACGACAACCTTCATCATCTTATCCTGCCTCGAAGGGCAACATAGAACACCATTCCTCAGAACATAAGGGACCACACGTTCCCCAGAGGAAAGGGTTTCCATTATCGGAGCCAGCGTCGGATCTTCACGTTGGTATTTCTCGATATCTCTAAAAAGCATGGGGGCATCTGTTAAGATGGCATTAACATCAGATAACATGGACTCGGGAGGAGATGAACTATCGACCGGTTCATGGTTCTCAATGTCGTTGGAAAACATACGGCTGAGTCCATCAGCGACAACATTTTCGGTACCTCGGATATGCCTGACATCGAATTGGAAGGCAGAAATACGGATGGCCCAACGGGCTATACGACCAGTACGACGCGGCCTACCTGAGACCCAGCTTAAGGCTTGATTATCTGTCTCCAGGTCGAATTTGACATGTTCCAGATAGAGACGGAACTTCTCTAAGGCGAATAAGACTGCCAAACCTTCGAGCTCATATATGGAGTATTTTGCTTCTTGAGCCGATAGAGTCCTAGATGCATAGGCGATGGGTCGCCTCCCTAGTTCAGTCTCTTGAAGAAGGACTGCAGCTACTGCTGACGACGACGCGTCCGTTTGGACGATGAATTTCTTTGAGAAATCAGGCATAGCAAGGACAGGGGCATTACAGAGAGCTAATTTAAGATCTTCAAAAGCGGCTTGTTGAGAAGGACCCCACTCGAATTTGATGCCTTTCCTACGAAGAAGGTTCAAGGGCGCCGCTCTATTAGCGAAGTTAGGAATAAACTTCCTGAAGAAATTCACCATACCAATGAACCTGGCGATACCTTTAACGTCCTTAGGAGGTTTAAAATCACGGATGGCCTGTGTTCTGGAATGATCGACGGCAACACCATCAGGTGACACAATATGCCCTAGGAATGACATAGAGGGCTTAGCAAAGGCAACCTTGGACAACTTGACAGTTAACCCAGCCTTACGAAGGCGATCGAGAACTTCTCGCAGATGATCTAGATGTTCTTCAAAAATTCCTGAAAATACGACGACATCATCCAAGTAGTGATATAAGTACTCAAATTTGATGTCGGAGAAGACCCTATCTAGTAGCCTAGTGAGTACAGCTGCTCCCGTGGGGAGACCGAAAGGCACGCGGTTGTATTCATACAAGTTCCAGTCCGTGGCAAACGCTGTAAGATGTTTAGACTCTTCGGCAAGAGGAATTTGATTATAGGCCTGATTCAAGTCCAAGATAGTAAAGAACTTGGCCTTACGAAACCATGAAAAACAAGAATGAAGGTCAGGAAGGGGCACAGATTGTAACACCACCTTCCGATTGAGAGCCCCATAATCAATGACAGGTCTGAAGCCTCCTTGGGGTTTCGGGACTAGAAAAATAGGTGACGAATACGCCAACTTAGAGGGCCTAATAATACCGTCCTTCAACATCTGATCGATGATTTCTTTCAGAGCCTTCATTTTAGGTGGAGAAAGCCTATAAGGTGGAAAACGGACAGGAATCGAATCCGTGACCTCGATTTTGTATTCAATAAGGTCAGTAACACCAAGAGTATCAGAGAACATCTCTGGAAATGACTGACATAATTTACGAATACTATCAGCCTGCTCCTCAGGTAGATGTCTAAGGTCTAACAACATCTCATCCTGGGTAGGCGAAATAGATGAGCATGATACAGAATTACACTTTAACAAGGGAATTTTACAATTGAACGCAAATTTGAATGTGCACGACTTACTCTGAAGATCGAGCACAAGACCAGTGTGAGAAATAAAGTCCGCTCCCAGTATGATGGGGCAAGACAAATGCTTAGCCACAAACAGTTTGGTTTTCCATGTAAATTTAAAAATACGAATTTTGACCTGTACGGAACCTAGAATTTCTAATGGAGATGAATTAGCCGAAACATATTGAACAGGAGATGAGACATAGTCAGGTAGTTTACAAACAGATTTCAATTTAGAATACCATTCAGCCGAAATAATCGAACAAACACTGCCTGAATCTAAGAGAGCTGTTACAGGTTCATTATTTAACTCAATCTTAAGAAAAGGAACCGGTGCGGGGGTATCCGCCGCAATCCTAAGACACTCCTTGGGGCATTCAAGGGATGGATTTGAAGATTGAAATTTCCCTGATTTTTCGATCTGTTTACCCGGGGCTGAGTCTCGGGAAGATGGATTAATCGACTCAGCCGAAGGCACTAGTCACTTTATATTGTTGTTGGAAGTTGCACCAGAAGTTGAGCAGGAGGGGGTGCTATTCGAATTGGGACAATTCTTGGCGATATGTGAGAAAGCCCCACATTTAAAACAGCCTTGTGATGAACCAGCTCCATTCCTTGTCCCACTGGACTTAAGCAATGGGCACTTGTTCCGAAGATGGTCGGGCGACCCGCAAGCGTAGCATTTACGAGGTGTGACTGATCGGCGAGGTGGAGGCCGAGTATTACTAAAAGAAGGCGGGGGTTCTTTCGCGACACGCAATGAATCGGCGTATCTAACTCCTTCCGCTGAGACGGCCAATGCCTCAAGTTCAGAGAAGGTTTGCGGGCACGCCGCGAAACACAAATATGACCTATAGGATGGTGAAATGCCTTCCACAATGGCTTGTACAATCTGGTCCTCCGGAAAGTGAAGAGCAAACACCCTAGTATAGAATTTAATATCTTGGATGAAGTCAGCCAAGTTTTCATCCAAACGCTGTACACGATAATAGTACTTCTGAATAAGGGAGGACCTTGCCCTAGCCGGGATGAAGTTAGCTAGCAAGTGGGCGTGGAAGTCTTCAATTGATGATTGCTCGGCAATGGCTCTAACTATTTTATCTGAGAGAATACCTATTGCATAGGGATAGATGATTTGCAAAATCTGACATGGGGAAAGAGAAAACACAAGGGCATGATCCTGAAATTCAACTAGAAATCTTAAAAATGAAATTACTTCACTGGTGGTATTACTGAAAACTTAGAGATACCCCTGAGCAACATTGACAATGGATGGGGCAAACTACTGAACCCAGGTGACATAGTCGGTAAAGGTTTAAGTGGCAAAGAAGTTAATTCAGAACGTACATTAGTCAATGAGTTACGACGTTCAGACTCGTTGTCTAATGGGGCAGAAATAGTTTGAGCAGCAACGGTTATCCTATTGACTTCTCCCTTAGGAGGCTCTTCCTCGCTCCCAGCATTCATCGTGGCGGGTTGATCAGTTTTGGGAGGAACTTCCCCAGTTAACAATTGAGTGACCTTGCTAGATAATTCAGAAATATTTTCAAGCAGCGCACTAGCTTCCTTCTTCTGAACGTCATTCAACTTTAGAGACAACAGATCGTTAACTCTATTTGAAAAATGAAACAGCCTAGCTTGCACACGCTTAATTTGATTAGGAGAAGGATCATTTTCATCAAAAAACTAACTACAGAAGCTAGCCCCGTAGTATTCTCCGTGATCGTGGAAAGAGAGTCGTCAATTTCTTTCTCTCCCAAATTGGGGATGGAAATGGGCAAATCTAGGGACTCTCTAAGCTTGTTTGTGTCTACTGCAACCGTGCCTCCAGATTGTACATTTCTGATAGTTAACTCATAGATCAACTCTTCCTTGCGCAAATAGTTAAGATGGAGAACATCGCGAGGGCCGGGCATGGTGACAGAACAATTTTGAAAACCTCCAAAAATTCCAGCAACTGAGAAAATGGTTAGAGTTCGGAACAGAACAATATTTAGCCGTCAAAAGGGGCTAACATGAGACCCATTCAACCACGCTCTGCTACCACTTGTTACGGAGATTTCCGTGGTAGGTAGAGGTGAAAGAAGGTGCGGGTGTGAATAGGTCTCCAACTACGGAATTAAAGTTAAATGTAAAATTTAACAAGGTTATATTTTCTTTCCAAAATTCAGAAATAACAAGAATGGCAGGTACGGAGTAGCAAGACAACAAAGTACAATTACAGTATTTACAGGATTTGGGCTTCGAGCCCTGAAAACACAATTTTTGAGCAACTAGCCCAACTTTACGATATACAAATTTCAACAACGGGGCAGAAGACCCCAATCAAACCCTGGAGCACTTGCTCCAAATTACACCGTAAAGCCTCCTCGAGGCATACAAGACTCAGTTTCCTGAAAAGAGCCACTCGCTCTCAAATTTAAGCCTCTCCCAAGCCACACCAAACTCCACCTTCAAGCTGTCCTCAACTGACATAAACACAGGGGTAAAATACCCAATCTACTGAGGCCTATTAAGTGAGAAAAGGTTAATTATATGGCCTCTAAAATACCAACTTGAAAGGAGGCTCTCCGCACTCCTAATACACTTTATTTAAAACCTACTTGGCACTAGGCCGTTAATGCAAGGGATAATCCCATACTACAGAGGTGACTTCAGAAAAGAACAATTTACATTATATTAACGAAGAATAGGTTGAGAAAAATAAGTTCACCTCAAAATAATATGATTGGGAGCTCGAGAGGTTTAAGCACTCTCTATCCCGATATGCAGTTTAAAAGATGAAATAGATACAAGTTTCTTTACATTTTAAGGAAGGTTACATAATGGAAAAAGCTTCGGACCCGCCCCGAGAGTTAAACTGCTGAGCTAGCAAAGAAAGAAGTTATTAATTGGCCATTACCTTGTTGTTGACCGCTGCCAAAGAAATAGGCGCTTCCCGCCCCCTGCTATGTACTTTACACACTGAAAGATGGAACAGAAGTGGCGCAGAGACCCTAAAATCAGCAGTTTATATACTCTCGCGGAAGGTTCTAGGCGTTAGGGGAATGAGAACACCCGCCCACAATCACTTTATTGGAGAATAAAGAGAAACCCCTACACAAGATGAAGAAGAAACACATTATTGGTGGAAAATTAATTTCAGAAATTCGGGATTGGCTAGATTTAAAACAAGGGGAAAGAAAGGGGTAATAATGCCAACTTAACCAATGACTGAAAGAAATTTAACAAAGAACAAACTTTTGAAATAAAATTTTCTCCAAAAAACAGTTCTTTCACTCCGCACTAGGGTGCACTATTGTTGATCTTCAGTAGTGTCCTCTAGAAGAGAAAGTTCACACTTCTTACTTCAAGCAAAACAAAACACATCAAAAATGACACAGTTCAAAAAGTCCAAAATTTCCACGTGGTGACATCTTCTGAGAAAGTAGAAAATTAATACGGTAGATAAAGTTCAGACTTCCTCCAGCAGAGGAGTTTCAACTAGCGCACATTTTAAATTAGCGGCGTGGAGGTGTACCGCCCGGTACAATAATAATAATAATAATAATAATAATAATAATAATAATAATAATAATAATACAAAGATGACGATGAGAAGAAGGAGAAGAAGAAGTCGTGGGAAGGCTAGGTAATTGATGGCAAACCTTTTTTCCCTTTTTTTTCTTTGCTTTACGTCGCACCGACACAGATACGTCTTATGGCGACGATGGGAGAGGAAAGGCCTAGGAAGTGGAAGGAAGCGGCCGTGGCCTTAATTAAGGTACAGCCGCGGCATTTGCCTGATGTGAAAATGGGAAACCACGGAAAACCATATTCAGGGCTGCCGACAGTGGGGCCCGAACCCACTATCTCCCGATTACTGGATACTGGCCGCACTTAAGCGACTGCAGCTATGGAGCTCGGCAAACCTTTACCGACTAGCGTGTCAGTTAAAATATTGTTCATTACTTTTCAGTGACTAGTGTGCCATCGGTTATTTTTTTTCTATTTGCTTTACGTCGCACCGACACAGATATGTCTTATGCCGACGATGGGATAGGAAAGGCCTAGGAAGTGGAAGGAAGCGGCCGTGGCCTTAAGGTACAGCCCCGACATTTGCCTGATGTGAAAATGGGAAAGCATGGAAAACCATCTTCAGGGCTGCCGGCAGTGGGGCTCGAACCCACTATCTCCCGATTACTGGATACATTTTTTCCTTTTAAAACATCATGAAACCCCTCACTTTACTTCATTTAGGTGTTAGATTGCATTAGATATAAATCCATTCGACTGAATGTTTAATGATTTTATTTTGCAAACATCACTGAAAATTACATTTCAAAAACAGGTAAATTTAAAAAATAAGGTATTTTTTATTTAACCATACGAAAATGAAAATCCGCAGCCTGTTTCCAGTCATTTGACCGGGTCAGGAATGGAATGATTGAAGCCCCCATCTAGCGACGAGGACAGGAAATGTGCCGGCTGCGGAAGCCTGTCGCACTCCTCTGGGACAATGATAAGTGACTGACAGATGAAATGAAATGTTAATGGAGAGTGTTGCTGGAATGAAAGATGACAGGGAAAACCGGAATACCCGGAGAAAAACATGTCCTGCACAAATCTCACACGGAGTGACCGGGATTTGAACAATGGTATCCAGCGGTGAGAGGCCGGCGCGCTGCTGCCTGAGCCACGGAGGCTTCTATTTTTATTTAACCTAATAAAATTTGTAAAATGTATGGCCATAAAATTAACGAGACATGCTTCTTTAAAAAGCGAAATGTAAAAATATCCTATGTTGCCAGCTTTTCGACCGTTTTATTACATGTTAAAATCATTACAATATGTTAATGTTGACTGACGTGTCACAGAAGTCGTGCTCGCGTGTCATAGGTTCGCCATCCATGGGCTTGGTCAAGCAGCAGGGAAACCTTTCTGGATAGTAATAAATCGTAGGAAGGGAGGGAAAAAGGAAATGAACAGTGTTTTGGGTAATTCAGATGAACTCACAATAGATCCCAGGGAATCACTGGACAAGTGGACGGAATATTCTGAAAATCTTCGCAACGTAAAAGGAAATCTTCCTGGTGGTATCGCGAACAACCACGCTCATGGTTGGGAAGAAAATGATGTTGGGGAAATTACGCTCGAAGAAGTGGACAAGGTAGTAAATAAACTCCATTGTCATAAAGCAGCAGGAATAGTTGAAATTAGACCTGAAATGGTGAAGTATAGTGGGAAGGCAGGGATGAAATGGCTTCATAGAGTAGTAAGATAGCATGGAGTTTTGGTAAGGTATCTTCAGATTGGACAAAAGCAGTAATTGCACCTATCTATAAGCAAGGGAACAGGAAGGATTGCAACAACTCTCGAGGTACCTCATTGATTAGTATACCAGGCAAATCATTCACTGGCATCGTGGAAGGGAGGGTGCGATCAGTGGTCCAGAGGAAATCGGATGAAAACCAGTGTAGTTTCAGACCACAGAGGGGCTGTCAGGATCAGATTTACAGTATGCGCCAGGTAATTGAAAAATTCTACGAGAGGAATAGACAGTTATGTTTGTTTCGTAAATCTAGAGAAAGCACATGCCAGGGTACCGAGGGAAAAGATGTTCGCCATACTATGGGATGAAGGGTAGATAATTAAAATCAATCAAAGACATTTATGTTGATAATTGGGCTGCAGTGAGAATTGATGGTAGAATGAGTTCTTGGTTCAGGGTACGTACAGTATTAGACAAGGCTGTAATCTTTCATCTTTGCTGTTTGTAGTTTACATGGATCATCTGCTCAAAAATATTAAGTGGCAGGGGGGGATTCACTTAGGTGGAAATGTAGTAAGCAGTCTGGCCTATGCTGACGATTTAATGGCAGATTGTGCCGAAAGCCTCCAGTCTAATAGTTTGGAATTTGAAAATAGATGCAATGAGTATGGTATGAAAATTAGCCTTTCCAAAACTAAACTGATGCCAGTATGTAACAAATCCAAAAGAATTGAATGTCAGATTGGTGATACAAAGCTGGAACAGGTAAATAATTTCAAGTATTTAGGATGTGTGTTCTCCCAGGATGGTAATATAGTAAGAGAGATTGAATTAGGGTGCAATGAAGCTAATGGAGTGAGCTCGCAGTTGAGATCAACAGTATTGTGTAAGAAGGAAGTCAGCTGCCGGACGAAACTATCTTTACATCGGTCTGTTTTCAGACCAACTTTACTTTACGGGAGCGAAAGCTGGGTGGACTCATGATATCTTATTTATAAGTTAGAAGTAACAGACATGAAAGTAGCGAGAATGATTGCTGGTACAAACAGGTGGGAACAATGGCAGAAGGGTACTTGGAGAGGAAATGAAGGCTAAGTTAGGCATGAACTAGATGGATGAAGCTGTACGTATAAACCGGCTTCGGTGGTGGGGTCATATGAAGCAAACGGATGAAGATAGGTTACCTAGGAGAATAATGGACTCTGTTCTGGAGGGTAAGAGAAGTAGAGGTAGACCAAGACGACGATGGTTAGACTCAGTTTCTAACGATTTAAAGATAAGAGGTATAGAACTAAATGAGGCCACAGCACTAGTTACAAATAGAGGACTGTGGCGACATCTAATAAATTCAGAGACTTGCAGACTGAACACTGAAAGGTATAACGTATGTATAATAATAATAATAATAATAATAATAATAATAATAATAATAATAATAATAATAATAATTTCTTTACGTCGCACTAATTTTACGGTTTCCGGAGACGCCGAGATGCCGGAATTTAGTCCCGCAGAAGATATTTTACGTGTCGACACGAGGCTGACATATTTGGGCACCTTCAAATACCGCCAATCTGAGCCAGGATCGAACCTGCCGGGATTAGAGGTCCAGCGCCTCTACCGTCTAAACCACTCAGCCCGGCTCTCCCAAATCATGACACGTGTAATCGATAGTCAAGGTTTATTTGCCTTATAAGACAATGTACAGTAAAATAACGTACCGAGCTCGATAGCTGCAGTCGCTTAAGTGCGGCCAGTATCCAATATACGGGAGATAGTGGGTTCGAACCCCACTGTCGGCAGCCCTGAAAATGGTTTCCCGTGATTTCCAATTTTCACATCAGGCCAATTATTGGGCTCTACTTTAACACCACGGTCGCCTCCTTCTCACCCCTAGCCCTTTCCTGTCCCATCGTCTCCATATCTGTGTCGGTGCGACTTAAATGTCGCATCATAATCTGTCCTCTTCGTGACCAAACATTATGATGAGGATGGCCGGACGTTGAAGGATGGACCTCAGGACTTGGCCAGCGGGACACAGACCTCGTGCAAAATCTCTCCGAAACTCGTTAGATTGAGAAACCTAACCCCATGGCACTACAGCTACAGTACTACCTTATACTGCACCCTCTTATTATGGCTGGCTGGCCCCTCGACATGGTAAGTTCGAACAGGAAATATCTAAACTAAATTCAAAATGAATTGGTGATGATATAGGTGCATAATTTACTGGAATGAGAATTCAAAACTTGGAGGTAAAACGCAAATTATTTATCTAAGGTGAAGGAGTAAAATAAGTCATCATAATAAAACCAAATGATATTTATAACAACAAAATATTGGGGTTTCATGCCCATGGAAAATGAATTTGATTTGGAATGTTTGGTTGCGTTAATTTGAGTGGTGTAGCAGATAATCACGGTCATAGTCAATTGGTCATCAATACCGCTTTATGTTCATTAAAAATGCAGAGAAAGGATATTTCGCCTCACATATTTGAATCTATTCCCTAGATATCGGGATCCACTAATAGAATATACACACATTAGCTGAAGTGAGACCGTAACTTAACACAGATTCCTCAAGAATAATACTAATCAGTACGTGAACCCGGTCATAAGAAATCAAGGACGGTAACTGAAACCCGCCACTAAACATGTGAGTCCGAACTTTCGGACAACACACCATAGACAAGAACATACCACAAAACTGAATAGCAAAAAACCAACACGAGAATATCATCACACTGAAGCCTGGAAAACAAACAAGTGCAAGTACAAGCAGATGGCTGTCGAAATCTCGTCCTGGTAGATCATGACTCATGACGTCCGGCTCCATGGCTAAATGGTTAGCGTGCTGGCCTTTGGTCACAGGGGTCCCGGGTTCGATTCCCGGCAGGGTCGGGAATTTTAACCATCATTGGTTAATTTCCCTGGCACGGGGGCTGAGTTTATGTGTTGTCTTCATCATCATTTCATCCTCATCACGACGCGCAGGTCGCCTACGGGAGTCAAATCAAAAGACCTGCACCTGGCGAGCCGAACCCGTCCTGGGATCTCCCGGCACCAAAAGCCATACGCCATTTCATTTCATAACTCATGACTTTCGAAACTGAAAAGCCCTAATGATAAATCTGTAGCCATACATTTGGATGACATTAGTGAAATGAGTGCCCTTCTATCTCTCCAATATTCCTAACTCGATTCTAGAATAGGTCTTCAAGAATCTACAGGCACAGATGTTCACATTAACTAACGTCATCATTAACACTAAAGAAAATCAAACTCTAAACTGACGTGATAGCTATATTTATACGCAAGTTAACTATTTCCCCATAAGAGATTCCAAAGAAAACAAAAACGTGCAAATTAGGCTGCGGTTTCAGCCCAGTTACTTGAAAAACATTCTGTTAAGGCAGCATTTAAGATCATTGATGTACATCTATTTACAAACCAAGTGCGACCAACACCGACTCTACATACTCTAATGGCTACTTATCTGATACTACTGCTATTGGCTTTACGTCGCATCGACACAGATATGTTGTCTTAATGGCGACGATGGTATAGGAAGGGGCTACGAGTTTGAAGGCTTTAGGTAAGTTAGTCTAGTATGGAGATGGGAAACCACGGGAAACTGTCTTCAGTGCTGCCGACAATGGGGTTCAAACCACAATCTCCCGAATACAAGCTCACAGCTGTGCGCCGCTAACCGTACGGCCTGCCTGCTCGGTGGACTTACTCTGAACCACCATCTTTGGTGACATACAGACACCCCGGACCCTCGGGCACGTTTAGCACTGCATGATGAAGCAGAAAATTGCTGATGAAACCATGAGACCCATCCTGGCGTTGAACCACATACTAATGAGGTCTTCTGTCGGCACCGGAACACTATCTCTGCTACTCAACGATAATTAATCGGTTAGTGGTTGTTCTTGTGATGGCAACTCCGGCACTCGCGAGCGGAAATGATCGTGCTGGCAACGGCTCTAGCCTCGAAACATAGAACCACCTAGGTCCTAATCTGGTACGGTAAACTTATACAGGATGGGCAAAATAAAACCGGCCCTGAAAATATGTATAAGACTGACGCGAGACTGACAGGAGAACTGCCCGTCACATGAAATATGTATAAGACTGACGCGAGACTGACAGGAGAACTTCCCGTCACATGAAATATGTACAAGACTGACGCGAGACTGACGGGAGAAATTCTCGTCACATGAAATATGTATAAGACTGACGCGAGACTGACAGGAGAACTGCCCGTCACATGAAATATGTATAAGACTGACGCGAGACTGACAGGAGAACTTCCCGTCACATGAAATATGTACAAGACTGACGCGAGACTGACGGGAGAAATTCTCGTCACATGAAATATGTATAAGACTGACGCGAGACTGACAGGAGAACTGCCCGTTACATGAAATATGTACAAGACTGACACGAGACTGACAGAACTTCCCGTTATATGAAATGCTGGAAACCGTGATTTGATGCACCAATCGGTTGCTGTCACAGGTCTGCGCGTGCGCATCTCCCAAGTACGTCGCTGTGTCATAAAGTATGAGTGAGTGAATGAGAGGAGCAGACGTGTTTAGTGGCCACTTGAATGCAACACAAAATGGTGCTCACGATGAAACAGCGCGTGTTCATTGTGGAGTGTTATGCGAAGCGCGATTCGTGGAAAATCTATGCGAAACTGTTTGCGCAAGAGTGGAAGTGTTTCCACGAAGTCTCCAACAAAGTCTTCAATGCAAAACTTAGTGGCAAAATGGCGTGAAATGGGCTCTGTAGCCAATAAAAACCGTAACCATACGAAATCAGTTCGAACACCAGAAAACATGGCTTGAGTGAAGGAAAACCTGGGACGAAATTTGACGAAATTTCAGCCCCGTTTATCTGTGCAAGTGGGAATTGACAGATCGTCGTGTCGAAATATTATCAAAAAGGGCCTGCATCTGTATCCTTGCACATTTACTGTTGTGCGTCCAGACGAACCTTCGCGTGTTGAGTTCTGCCGGTGGTTTCTGAGTGAATTGGAGGTAGGACTTTTGGACCCACAGTTTTTTAATTTCTTCAGATGAGGCCATTTCCGGCATCTTCTAATGATGTTCATTAACAAGGGCCAATCCCGCGTCAGTCCTATTGTAAATATTTTCTGGGCCAGTTATTTTGCCCACCCGGAACATTCGACCTCCGCAGCCGGAATGATGTTGACAGGGCTGTTGAGCATCTTAAACGCAGAGTCCTCAATGCCAGGAAGCACATTCAAGCAGCTGCATAAAATTCCAAGTCGACACTAGTCCACAGACTGACGAGGGTATTTCTGATCTCCTTAAGGATTTGATCAAAATTAAAAATCGCTATTGGAATCGATGACTCAGCTGACCGGGCTGAATTCAGTCAACTAGCCAAGGTTGTCCGCCAACGCCTACTGGAACTTAAGTAGGGCCCGGATTCATATGCACTAAAAAGTCCAAAAATATGCATGCACATATGCACTAAGAATGTTGAAAATGTGCACGAAAATATGCACTAAAAATAAAACAAAATACTTACCAAATACATTAATTTAATTTCAACTCAGTGTTAAATTGATAAACATGTTTCATTCCTTGCAGATGATGCATGGCAGTAGGTTATCTACAGTTTTTTCAATGTTTTCAGGGATCAATGACTTTCTGTTGTCGGACAGAATTAATCTATACGCTAAAAATGATTGTTCTACGTCGACGGACGTAACTGGGCAATACTTGTACACTGGCAACGACTGCTCGGAACATTCTTATGGCGAAGACTGACTGATTCCACTTATTTAGTTGCTTATGGATTGAATCTTCTTCAGTCCTGGGTTTGAGTCCAACACCGCACTGATTTTCCTTTTAACTTTTTCTACAGTTGCACCATTTAAAGAATTAACGGGTGTTTTAGGGGTGCACCGCGAGTTTCTAGGCCCTTAATCGCCTTCGAAAATGACTAATCATGCACATGGACGAAACTGATATATTGTATTTATACCGGTATACAGTTTCAGATTCAAATACGCACTTTGCTTCACGAACACACTCAGTATGACTATTATCAATACTTTTAACTACACCTTTCACTTGATTAAAGTTCTCCTGATAGAACGATATTGCGGATAACCAAGTTCCCCATCTTGCTACCTAGAACAGGTTGCGGCGGAAGAGAAACCTGAGGCAAATGAGTTTTGTACAACTGTACACGAGCTGGTGTTTTTAGGAACAGATGTTTTGCTACTTGAAAATACTTTGTTGACAGATGGAAAGACAGTACGTATTTTTTCTGCAATACGATGCCATCCATGGACCAAACATGTGGCATTGATGCGATTTGGAAAAAATACTCGAAGAGACTGACCATCTTTCATCATATACGAAGCTGCATCTGTGACTAAAAGGCGCACTATGTAATAATCACTCTCCGATTCACTAGGCCACAGAAGTCGCGGGGAATCGTTAACAAATCTTGCAACTGTAGCGTGGTTGGATTTTTCTAGCACTTTGCACGAAATTAAATGAGGTTTGCGGGATTCTTCTGGACATAATTTACCCAGTATGAAGTTCGCAATGTATCGACAACACGAAACGGTTGTTTCATCTACCGATATCCAGACACAGTTCTCTCCCATATCAGATCGTATCGAATCCACGACAGAAGCGCGCAGTGAAAGTAAATGGTTCTTCCTAAGGGTAGATTCATCTGGTATTCTTTGATTAGCACAATACTTTTCACGAAACGAGCGTAGATATGGAATTTTCAACTTTCATACAAAAGTTTTACAAATATCAGCGGAAAATGTACTAACCTCACGCTGTGTTGCCACGTCGGTTAAAAGTAGTGTTGCGTATTCTTACTCTGTTCTTTTGATCTGAGATGTGAAATTTTTGAATGCTGTTCAGTTTGAAATTTGTTATCGCATTTTACACTCTTGTCGCACACTTGGCAGAACACTACATCACCCTCACTTACAGTATATAGTCGGTATTGCCTGATACCCACAGTTTAATTACAAAAAGACCTAGAGCTCTTATCTTTAGGCATTTTTACGTTTTAATTTCGTAAAAGCACTGCAATAGACGAAGAGCAAGTTAACAGATGAACGCACTTGTTTAAGCAAATCTTGAGAGGCTGCCAGTACTGTAAGGAGGAAGGAATGTCCGAAAGAAGGAAATAGCTGTTGTGAAAAGGATCATTTCTCATATACCTACTTGTATTGCGACACTGAAAGAATTTTCCTTCATCAGAGAAGGCTTCTCGTGTTACCAAGGGATGTACAACATATAGAGTTCATTAGATTCTCATTTCGTTCAGAAATCTTAGATAATCGATCACACATAAGAGAAAAATATATCTGTATATGCACTAACGTTCAAAATATGCATTTGCATATGCGCATATGCTTTTTCTAAATAATCCGGGCCCTAAACATAAGATAGAGAAATGGGAAGAGATCTGCCGCAATCTCTCTGAAAGCGACTCAGAACGCGGGTTCTGGTGGGTATCTCGCTATCTGATTCGAACCCGTGAACCTCGATGTGCGATTTACAGCCACCGTGGTTTAGTATTCTCCCGTTTGGAAAATTCTGAGGCCTTCGCTGTCACAGTTGAGAGTCAGTGTGTAACCCACAGGATTTCGGCTAGGTAGGACGCAACGTGGCCAAGTGACTGACATGACACCTGTAAAGGTCCGCAGGTGTATTAAGGGACCAGTGAGAATAAGTCTTCCGAACCTGATAGGGTTACAATTAAAGTAATTCCCTCACTTTCCGAGCCGTGGCATTTTAGCCATTATTTTTTACACCGTGCCTTTCATTGGGTTATTTCCCAATGTTGTAGTCATTCCAAAGCCGGGGAAAAATCAGGCTGTTTCCACAAAATTACCGCCCTATTAGCTTGTTATCTCACCTTGCAAACATTTTAACGAGGCTTATTATAAAAAGACTGAAAGGTTACTTTGTAACTAATAATATAATAAAGCCGGAGCAGTTTGGTTTCCGACCCAAACGGTTAGTTTCACTAACGGTTCTACGCTTAGTCCAGTATATATTAGGACATACAACATGGCGTGCCAGCGGTATTTTTCGTTATATCAAAAAATCAATCAATCAGTCAATACTGATCTGCATTTAGGGCAGTCGCCCAGGTGGCAGATTCCCTATCTGTTGCTTTCCTAGCCTTTTCCGAAATGATTTCAAAGAAATTGGAAATTTGTTGAACATCTCCCTTGGTAAGTTATTCCAATCCCTAACTCCCCTTCCTATAAATAAATATTTGCCCCAGTTTGTCCTCTTGAATTCCAACTTTATCTTCATATTGTGATCTTTCCTACTTTTATAGACGCCATTCAAACCTATTCGTCTACTAATGTCATTCCACGCCATCTCTCCGCTGACAGCTCGGAACATACCACTTAGTCGAGCAGCTCTCCTTCTTTCTCTCAATTCTTCCCAACCCAAACACTGCAACATTTTTGTAACGCTACTCTTTTGTTGGAAATCACCCAGAACAAATCGAGCTGCTTTTCTTTGGATTTTTTCCAGTTCTTGAATCAGGTAATCCTGGTGAGGGTCCCATACACTGGAACCATACTCTAGTTGGGGTCTTACCAGAGACTTATATGCACTCTCCTTTACATCCTTACTACAACCCCTAAACACCCTCATAACCATGTGCAGAGATCTGTACCCTTTATTTACAATCATATCTATGTGATTACCCCAGTGAAGATCTTTCCTTATATTAACACCTAGATACTTACAATGATCCCCAAAAGGAACTTTCACCCCATCAACGCAGTAATTAAAACTGAGAGAAAGCTTTTGACACCGTCTGGCACAACTTACTGTTTAAACTTGTGGAACTTAAGGACTCCATACATCTGTCCGTGAACACTAAAGATTTGCAACAGAAGTGTTGACAAGTCTGCGATTTGACCATCTAAAGGTCAATTTCGACTTATCATGTGGTTGCCATTGGTAGGCTCTCTCAGAATCAGAGATGTTGATACCACAACGATTGCCCTACGATCCTTAAGAACAAAGTTATGTGACGTCGAACATGTGAAAATGTCTAAGGTTACTTCATATCAAGTTCTGGACGTAAATTCCGACCCAATCTCTGATTGAATAGAAAATCTTACACCCGAGGGTACAATTGCGGTAGACTTACGATAGAAGTTACATGGTGTACGAAATTTTGAATATTACGAAACACAGGGTACGTATACATATCCTTGAGTTATCCATCCGTGTCGACAGGCGACCAGCCAGATATAAGTTAGTTTACCATCAATAATATCATAAACATAACAGCCTTAAAGATAACATCAGTTATTTTTTTTAATTACAGTTTTCCACTACGATGCCATTCATCTCTCCCTGTAGTTATTTATCATCGGCCACTTGTAAATAAAATTGTATTGAGCGATCTAACATGTCTCTCGTTTCACCCAAAGTAAGACTTGCACCAGGAGATGTTACCACGAAAGCGCAGCTGGACAGACCCTCACCGGGCCTTTACCAACATTTTCTTTCTTGCAGTTCTGTTAAGCGCAGATCTGAACATTTCTGAGAAATCATTATATACTCTAATGGCAGTTGCTGAAGATTTTCAGTTGTATTTTTTTTAAACTTGCTTTACGTCGCACTGACACAGATATGTCTTATGGTGATTATGGAATAGGAAAGGCCTGGGATTGGGAAGGAAGTTTCCGTGGCCTTAATTAAGGTACAGGGCCGCAATTTGCCTGGTGTGAAAGTTTGAAACCACGTAAAACCTTTTCAAGGTTGCCGACAGTTGGGTTCAAACCCTGGATGCTAGCTCACAGCTGCGCGCCCCTAACCGCACGGCCAACTTACCCGTTTTTTTTCAGTTGTATGGAAAATTGTATTTACTTTTATGTTTACTTTTCTAGAGGAGTCCAAGAGTAAACTCGTCTAAGGTGATTGTAAGGTGCCCCCTTCTTATACATTCTCTTTCCAGGGGGAAGCGCCTGATTTTCTTCGTCTTCTTTAGCTGATACTCCGAAATACTTTACAGTCCCATACGAGATTTCCAGGCATTCCGAAACTTTGGTAAATCTGATATCTCTCAGCATTTGCTTACCTTCACATTTAAAGAAAAAATCGCGCTCGCAATCATCTTTCTGCAAACGGTGACATCGGTGGCATCTTGACAACGTATGAACACAACATACGTCCACAATATCAGGGACTTACAAAGAATTCCCGGGTAAGTCACCGGAATATGACAGCAGTACGGAGTATAGCGCTGTCTCAGAACCGTAAGCAGTAGACTAACCCAGCACTGTGAGGTCAGCCCAAATATGGCTGTGTTAATTGAGCAGCGCGCAATCTCTTTCTCCATCCAATATAATTCGATATAAAATCAACGCATGGTGCCAAGTCTCCGCGCTTGTTCTTTATAAAAATAATTAATTAGAGCGCTTGTTACGACTTCGAGTTTCAGATACTGAGGAAACGTTTCTTCACCTAATATATATATATTATCAATGGAGGTAAATGTCTATTTCATATACTCGTTAAGAACACTTGAGTCCATTAAAATCGGTTACAATTAATTGTATGGTAACGTTTTATTTTACGTGTTTTAAAAATGGAGATTCGTCCGTAGAACATCCAGAAAGAGGTTCTTTTCCGTATCCCGTTAAATCATGTGAAGCAGTTAAATATACGAAAAATATCTGTACCTCTCAGAAACGTAGAAAAGAGGAGATACATTTTGGTGTATTTTAAGATCAGGTATGCCCACTCGTGGAATATTTATAGCGGTTTGAACTCGAGTCTACATAGCTTTATAATCCGACAGTAGCATCCCGCTTGCTTCTGTTCTAGTAGTCCTTTTATGTAAGCTTCCATGAGCATTCTTCTGTTCTGAAGATTTCAACAAATTTAATTAGGAAGTTCTCAGACCACGTGACCCTGTCACTAACAAAACAGTGTGTAGGTAAGCAGTTTATATGAAGTTCACATGAGCACCCGCAGGCGAACTGTGCTTTGGTCTTCAGATATCGTGACGTACGGAACACTTCACTTGAACTACAGAGTCAAATCTTGGCCTTTTCAAACGATCCACAGTCCAACAGTTCTAACCGTCCAGTGGTTCATATTTCTTAACACATGCACGATCAAACTGTACAGTTGAAACTGAAGATCGAACTGAGCGCATGTGGTGCCTGTATTGTGAAGTGGTCGATGGTACCTTCTACATAACAATACGCATGCACATCTGCCCCTAGGTAGTCTTCAGATTTATCGCCAAACATGGAACTTCAGTGCTTCAGCATCCCGTCTCATCACCAGACTTCGTCATCTGCAAATATTACCTCTTTCTAAAGATGAAAAGAGGTCTGAAGGGGCGCCATTGAAATGAAATGGCGTATGGCTTTTAGTGCCGGGAGTGTCCGAGGACAAGTTCGGCTCGCCAGATGCAGGTCTTTTGATTTGACGCCAGTAGACGACCTGCGCGTCGTGATGAGGATGAACTGATGATGAAGAAGACAACACATACACCCAGCCCCAGTGTCAGCGGAATTAACCAATTATGGTTAAAATTCCCGACCCTGCCGGGAATCGAACCCAGGACCCCTGTGACCAAAGGTGAGCACGTTAACAATTTAGCCATGGAGCCGGACAAGTGTGAGGTGGGGGGGGGGCGCCATTTATCAGCGGTAAATAAGGCAAAAGCAGTTTCATAGGAGGCATTACCAGAGGTAGCAATAGATGGCTTCCAACGTTTCTTCCAGAAGCTTTACCAACACTGGCAAAAGCAAATGGTCATCCAAGACGATTACTTTATAGATGATTGCGCATCGGTTTTTAATATTTGCGGCAATGAGCGTTAGGCCATGTACCCGATCTCTCGGATCCTACCTTTTATCCTGCCTGTTAGTGAAATTGCATACAGAATCAAATGTATCTCCAATTTTTATTAAAAAAGAATAGTTCAGTTCACGAAACGACTTGTTTTAAATACCTAATCGTTTTTCATATTTTAGCACAAGAAGTGCTGCTCATATAGTTGACGCAGAGATCGTAGTAAACGATTACCGAACACATCGCTTACCATCCAACTCAGCGTTTGAGGGCTAGGGAGCACTGACGTTGCCCGGTGTTCACATGGGGCTGACCCTCATTATTCTTTGTTATTGTCGCTGTGGTGATGAAAAAATGTGCGCTGATCAACTTTGAATTAAACATTTTAATTACGCGATTTTCTGAACATTTTGAGCAGGCTCCAGCTAAATTTCAAAGAGAATTGATAAGCTACGGTGTAACGCAATAGCCATGTTAGTCAAATCACATACATAATCAAACGTATATTTAATTTTGGAACATATTGTTTTTTGTTGTGGTGTTTTGTTCACAAACATATTTTTTAAATATCTGTCTCACTCCCATCACCGTATAGGACGGTTGCACGATGGGCCAAGGCATTTCGTGCCGGTCGGAATGAGACTGCGGATTTGCACCGCACATTGCTTAAGATCAGATTGACATTGTGAGTGGTCTCGTTTTCGGAGACCATCGATGCACCGTCCGGGAATTATCCGTAGAAGCATCTATAATCCGCGCAGCAGGGCGCTCCGTCGCTGTCATCAACACAGAACCTTGCCAACGGTCCCCAACACCTTCCCGACATTTAGCAAAAGGTAATAGACTTTGCGGGTGACTGCAGTGAAGGAATGTAATGCAATTGTACTTGTTAGGGCATCAAATAAAGCGTTCTATCAATATTTCGACTACTTTGTTTACAGGCCTCGTATGAATTGGCCAGCTAATTCACCGGACATGAACATCATTGAGCATGCAGGGGATAGATCGAAAGTGACTGATGTTGATCGTCCGTAACATCTGCAAGCATTCCCAGACCTCAATCGAGTTACCGAGATGGAATGGGACTTTCTTTCTCAAGATGACGTCAATTTACTTGGTCGCAAGCATGCTACAGTGTTTCAGAGACCTGAGCAATGGCAGAGGAATCAATCCACGGTACTAAGGCATGGCGAATAAGGGGAAATCTTCACTAAAAATTTGTAAACTTTCCATTATTACGGTTTATTTGCGTTAGATATTGGAAGACAGAACATTTGAGTTTGTAAAAGTCTACTTTTCCAGGTTGTGTCTCCCTGTGTTACAAAAAATAACGTTCTATAACTTTATTACTGCTTTGCATACTTGATATTCAAAAAAATAGTGTATGTGAACGTGAATGCTATAAATAATATATTTAATTAGCACAAACAAGGAAATCGCCGAATTCGTGTACAGCGATGTTCTGCTGTCTTAATTGGTCATTCTACCAAGTTCCATTGCAGTCGGTGTGGTTCAACACAAACAATTGTCTTGTGAGATGAAAGACCAGGGAACGCACTTACTATGATGAGCTGATTATTATACTTTTTACTAAGCAAATGTTTATCATAATGGACTGGTTATAAGCACTTACCAGGCGAAATCACATGAGAAGCCTAGGGACCTCGAGAAAACACTGGAGTAGAAAAGACTTCAGCATTTTACTGTTTGAGTTGGTTCGTAGTTCAAGACTGAGACAACGTCAGACTCGCCCGTTTCCTGTTTAGTAGTGCAGTAGAACTTGGTTAGCTGGGCTGAGTGGCTCAGACGGTTAAGGCGCTGGCCTTCTGACCCCAACTTGGCAGGTTCGATCCTGGCTCAGTCCGGTGGTATTTGAAGGTGCTCAAATACGTCAGCCTCATTTCGGTAGATTTACTGGCACGTAAAAAAGAACTACTGCGGGACAAAATTCCGGCACTTCGGCGTCTCCGAAAACCGTAGAAGAGTAGTTAGTGGGACATAAAACAAATAACATTATTATTATTAGAACTTGGTTAATTCGAACCTCTTTTAATTTGAACTCGTGAATAATTTGAACTATTCTCGCTGTCCCTTGACATTCCTATATAATACAAAATTAAAATTCGTGTTTAATTCGAATATTATATTCTTTAATTTGAAGTAAAGTAGGCCCTACCACATTCGATCTCTCATGTTTATGAATGTTTAAGTTACGAATGATGGAACGGTGCGAAGAGAAGAATAATGTAGGATTGTGCTGATGCTGAAAAATGGAACTGCAGTTTTTGTGAAGCTAAGGAAAGGTTCCAGCTCTTGGCCACCTGAAGGTATGTTCCTAGAATAGTCTTCTACTTTGAGTTTTGGTAACCAGGAAAATCAGATCATTAGACCTAAACCCAGAACTTCACGGGATGTAGACTTACAGCAGATGTAATGGTATATTCTATTGGCTACTGAAGGCCTAGAAGGTAGTACATGAGTGCACGTGATAAAATACCCGTCATTAATTGTCGGTGTACTAAGCAACAACAGCTAGGTGTTGTAACCGAACATGAATACACAAATACGTACTACTTTTCTTTACAGTAAATAACTTGCAATACAACAGATTTCAATATTCCAGTAAGTACACTGCAGTTTGTAATACAACAGATTTCAATATTCCAGTAAGTACACTGCAGTTTGTTACATTGTTTAATTCGAACTTTCTTTTCGTCTGGGCCCTTCAGGTTCGAATTAACGAAATTCCTCTGCGCACACTTCCGTGAGTGTACTACAAATATTTCCAAAACTTGTTGAAAAATAACGTACTTTCTGAAAAATATGGGAGGGAAATCTTCTACCAAATGGGTTGCAATTTCTGTTTTGATGTTTGGAAATAAAGATATTCTCTTTCCCAGCCTAGATGTTGTTTACGCTCAGATGTTCCACATACTGTAACACAGAGCAATAACATGTGAAGGCCAGATTCATTGGTCTTCTAATTGAAGGAACTTGAATCAGTAAACATTTACCATGCCGTATCTCTCTTATGTAGGGCTTCCAGACAGCTTTATTCCGAGGTATCGATTACTCTTTGAGGGCGACTCTAAATTGCACTGGAAGTCTATGATTCACAATGTAAACTGCACTGCATCACTAACAAGAGAGGATATTTAGTATTTTCATGCATTTTGTGAAAACTTTCGCCAGACTATAAGCTACTGTGTTTAAGTAAAACCAGAACATACAGTATCCTCAGTAGATACTAGTGATCACTAATACATCAATACTCAGGTAAGTATTTAAAAATGATATTGATGAAAGTGCCCCTTTTCCTCCCAGTATGTGGAGAGTCAAATCGGGAGAAACATGACCAACTACGAATGCGTGTGAATCTTTTCATTCGAATTTCAATGGAAATTTTAGTTTCTGTCACCCATTCGTATATGTTTACGTGGAAGAGTTGACATCTCATCATACCGACAAACACAAACACCTACTCCCCGAGCCAGAATAATTTATCAGACGCAGTTAAAATCCCCGACCCGACCAGAAATCCAAACCAAGACCCTCTGAGCCGAGGGCCTCAGCTCTAACCATTCGACAAAGAAATAGGGTGATTTATAGCTAATATCCTAACTTCAGTGAATAACTTGCAATGCAGTGGATATTGTTTGATTTCAATATTCGGGTAAGTATAATGTGGTTTGTTACATTGTTTAATTCAAACTTTCTTCGCCGACTGCACCGTAAGGACAGGTAATCGTACGATGAATTCAGATACTGAACACTCAGGAATCCTCTCTGTTCCGTGAATTACTTCACCCTGCTTTGAGCGACCCATGAAATTGTTTGTGTCTGCTATTAACAGGAAAGACGCGTTTCTTAGTCATATTCTTCTTCTTCTTCTTGTTATTATTATTATTATTATTATTATTATTATTATTATTATTATTATTATTATTATTATTATTATTTAATTGACCTTCTTTGAAACATTTGGTCATCCTCCATGTACAAGGAACCCTCACAGTACACATATAAAAAATTGTCAGCGCAAATAACATATAAGAAATGAAAATCAAATTGTCCACATTCTTCAAGTACAGTATACATAACGTCACATTGAATCTCTCTTCCGGGAGGAGAGGGGGAGAACAAACAATGGCAACAATGCGATGAGCACAAAGTCAAATTCTTATATCCGCGATTCTCAAAAAGTCCATCACAGCACTGAGAACTGAATTGTTTTCACCTTGCAACACCAATGCAGCGCTGGTCGGGAACGGCACTTGTAGAGAACACACTTAAGATAGAAAGCGTCTTCGAGAAGCATCAAAAAGGCCACACTTAAACAAAACGTGGTTGAGACCTCCATCCTCCGCATACTGACATCGACAGCGCGGTGAATCCATAACCCCTATGCCATGTAGATGTGAAGGGAATGATCCATGATTGAGCCTCATTCGGATTACTGAAACCGTTACACCTCGTGACCGATGAAACTTACAATACCATGGATTAGGAGGGATGTTGGGTTGTACGAGAGCATAAGCTCTACCTTTCTGCAGTTGAGATGTTTCCCATTCCGTAGACCATTTGTGACGAATTTGTTGTCGAATAGTGGGAAGAAAGTCCATCCATGGGAGTTGCAGCGCTGTAAGTAGACCTTCCGATGCACCACGTTTGGCTAGTACGTCAGCTTTTTCATTGCCAAAAATTCCACTATGTCCTTTGAACCAAAGAAATGCTACGGAGCAACCTGAAGAGCAGATGTTAAAAGCACGCGCCGCGATGTCATTCAAGTAGCCATGCGTTTGAAGATTCCATTGGAGATTTTGTAATTTCTTCGTAACACTTCAGGAGTCCGTAATGAGAGCGGAATCGAATCGCTTGTTTTGACAACAGCACATATAGCTAAAATTTCCGTTGTATACATAGAGGTTTCGGGCGGTAGTTTGAAGATACCACATTCTCCCGTTCGCTGGCAGTAATATGCATATCACCGAACTCGATAGCTGCAGTCGCTTAAGTGCGGCCAGTATCCCGTATTCGAGAGATAGTAGGTTCGAACCCCACTGTCGGCAGCCCTGAAAATGGTTTTCCGTGGTTTCCCATTTTCACACCAGGCAAATGCCGGGGCTGTACCTTAATTAAGGCCACGGCCGATTCCTTCCCACGCCTAGCCCATTCCTGTCCTATCGTCGCTGTAAGACCTATCTGTGTCGGTGCGACGTAAAACAACTAGCAAAAAAATATGCATATCCCGCCGAGTCATCGAACTTGGAACCATGCGTGAAGATATAAGTACTATGGGCACATGGAGCGAATCAGAGCCGGAATGTAGTTCTGTACATGGGCTTCTGTGGTGAGAAATCTATGTGGATAATATATAAGCAGTCGATGTGAAGAACACTGGAAGCTGGCTTCAAATACGGGCATGTTTCTTGTTTTGAGAGTTAGTGAGAAAATCGTATTCAGTTCGTTGTAGCAGCGTAACGGAAGCTATGGCTTGTATCGTGAGCGTCGACCATGTCTCTCATGGTTAACGGTCAATTGTTTAAGTGTAATAAGAGTGGAATGCAGTGAAATGGCAGAACGTTGTAACAGAAATTTCTTGCCTATCATTTCTCGGCGCATTTGCCAAGATAATTCTCCAGCTTCTATTAAGAGAGTATTTGTTAGTGTGGATCGCATAACACCCAAACAGATGCGGATCGCCCGAAATTGTATGTTATCGTATTTCTTCTTCCCACACAAAATAACTCCCATAATCGATCATGGAGCGTATCATGGAACGATACAGAGTCAAAAGTATAACAGGAACAGCTCCCCACCAAGTACGTGTAACAAAGCGGAGAATAGTAATCGTTTGTTCAATGTTTGGAAGAACGTGACCAAAATGTCAACTCCAAGTTAGCCGACTATCAATGTGGATACCCAATAGGTGTAATGATTATTTCACTGGAAATGTGAGTGATCCTAAATGGATATCGTCAAGCTGAGGCAAGATCCTCTTCCGGGTAAAAGTCGCCACAGTAGATTTCGATGGAGACAATTCAAGATCATTATTATGCAACCATTTTCCCAGATCGCAGGCCACATAATGTAAACGAAAAGATGTAACCTCGAAGCTAGAGGAAGTAGTGTAAATACAAACATCGTTTGCGTGTTGTAAAACGTGAATCAAGGGGCTAAACAGATGCTCAAGATCAGCAGTATGAAGTGTATACAGCGCCCTGTGGGAAAATGAAATGGTGTATGGCTTTCAGCATACGGAGTATCCGAGGACAAGTATAGCTCGCCAGATGAAGGTCCTTTGATTTGACCCCGTAGGCGACCTGCGCATCGTGATGACGATGAAATGATGATGACGACACATACACCCAGCCCCCGTGCCAGCGAAATTAACCAATTATGGTTACAATTCCTGACCCTGCCGGGAATCGAACCCGGGACCCCTGTGACCAAAGGCCAGCAAGCTAACCATTTAGCCATGGAGCCGGGCGCCCTTTACACACGCGATGAGGGCCATGTAAATGACTATGTCTATTTCTTACGTAGATATATCGTTCTTGTAACAATGTCTGAAGACCATATATAAAAGCTGGAGGGATATAGAATGTTTGAAGATTACTGAAGAGAACTGGTGTACTGATGTTATCATAAGCTGAGCTGATATCCAGTGTGAGCCGTAAGGTATCCATTAACCGCAAAAACATGTTCTATTGCAGAAGTGAATACACTGAGATGGTCCAATGTTCCTCTCCCACGGCGGAATCCATACTGTGACTGAGGAAGCAGCTGCTGGTGTTCTAACCACCGCTCGAGTCGTGTTTTCACCATCCTTTCCAGAGCACACGAGTAAGGAGCAATTGCTCTGTAAGGAGAAAGATCACTAGGATCCTTTCCAGGCTTCGGAATAGGGATGACGATTTGAGTAATCCAATCCAAAGGTAATTCTTCCCGTATCCATATGATGTTAAAAATGTCTAGTAATAGAACATGCGCTGAGCGAGGTAGATGGGATAACATCGAGTACTGGATGTAGTCCTTACCAGGGGGAGTGTTGTGGTTATGTTTTAACACCAGTTGGAGTTCCGTGTAAGTAAATGGCCGTAACAGAAAATGATAGCGATCCCAGTTGGGTGAGGGTCGCCAAGCTGCCTATTGCGGCACAGTCGGTGGAGCAATATGACTATGAAAAGCCTCGACGCAATCAGACGGAAATGAAAAACGTGGAGAGCTATTCCCTACCCGTCTTAAGACCCTTACTTTATTCCGGATTATAGTAAACGGAGTTTCTCTGTGAATTTCTTCACTGTATCTTCGCAAACTGGAACGCTTTTTCTGTTTTAAAAATCTTTTGATCTATGCGTTGATACGTTGATACTTAGAATATTTTTCCCAGGAAGAAAGACGTCGATATTGTATAAAAGCAAGTTTTCTTCTTGCAATCATTCGGGAGCATTCTGTGTCCCACCACGGTGTTGGAGTATGTTTCGGAAAATAGAAAGGCTGTTTCACTGGGATACTAACCGAAGCTGTAGCATTTCTGATATGTATTAAACAGCTGTATTTTTAAGTGGGTCGGTAGGGAGAGTTGCGGTACAAAGTTCGGAATCTATTTTCCCGCTGAAGGCAATCCAATTTGGTGGGGTAGGGGGTTGTAGGAAAGGCAATTTTGTAAATGAATTTCGATAGGAAGATGATCAGATCCCACGGAGTATCGTCGTGATTCCCAGGTTAGGTGGACAGCAATTGCTGAAGAACAAATAGTTGTATCTACTGACGAAGGTCGATGTCCCGGCCGAGATATGACCAAGTGGTAGTCATCTATCATATCTTGAAGGGATATTCCAGCACAGTCCGCGAAAGCACATCCCCAAGCTATACTATGGGCGTTAAGGTCTCCACATATAATGTATTGAGGTTCCAGCTGGTTAAATACAGTGTCCCATTCTCCTGGTTGAATTACAATACGTGATGGACAGCAGATAGATATTAATGTAAATGCCACTGTGGGGAGGAAGATACGAGCCGCTACCACTTGGAATGAAAAAAACTCCGGGAAAAGTAAGGGATATTGCACTGTGACGAATATTGTTGACTATTAACAGACCACTGCCTCCATATTAATCATCTCTGTTTGAATGCAGAACACGATATCCAGGAAACATAACCGGTATACCAGCGCGAAACCAAGTCTCAGATAATGCTGCCAAGTTGATGTGCCGATCAAGTAATTCTTTTTGCAGACTTATGTTTATGAGCTAGCGCTGATTGGCTATTCCACTGCAGTATTTTAAATTTAAAATCTTCCATGATTGTATTGTGTTATTATTTCGAGAAGTTCCGATGCCGAAGGGATACCACGATTTGATAGAAGAATACCGTGTAGAAGGTGAGTAACTAGGTTAAGGATGCCAGTAATAAGGGCTTCTGATAAGGTAAGTGGTGGTTGAGAAGAGCTGCCAGGCAAGGGACTTGCACTACGGGGTGCGATTAAGTGCTGCTGAGGGTATAAGGGTTTGGGCCAACTGGTCCCCCACTGACTTCATAGGGATGGTAAAATACCGGTGGGTGGAGGATAGATGTTCTGGGTAACTTTTGAGGAGGTCGCCGACGTTGACAAACGGTAATTTTGTGATTTTGTTGTCTTGGTAAGGGAGGAAAACTTGCTCATATATGAGAGGTAATGGCTGAACCACTTCAGCGTATGATTTTTCATAACAGATTCCTTAGCTTCCTTGAATGGTATGTTATATTTGGCCGAAACCTCGCTTATCTCTAATAATTTTTTATACTCGGGGCACTCTTAACTGAGGGCATTGTGTTGACCTTGACAATGTACGCACTGAGGCTGAGGCAGTGAGCGGGGGTTTGGAGCGTGTGACACACCACAGTTATTGCATCTACCCTGAGAGCGCCAGTGTTTACTAATGTGTCCGAAGCGAAAGCAATGGTAGCAGATACGTACTGGCGCCACACGTGGAGAAACCTCACATCGTGCCCCATACATTGACACGCTGTCTGGAAGGGTCTGAGAGTCAAAGGTAACCACACACGTCCATATTGGAACAGCATTGTCCTTAAATGTGCGCCTATACATACGACGGACTAGTCTGATTTTAAAAGAATCTATCACTTGTAATAGTTCACCTTCCTCTATTTCTGTATGCACATCTCGAATGACACACTATTTAGTGATGACGTGAGAAGGAATTTAAAAAATGGCGTATGGCTTTTAGTACCGGGAGTGTCCGAGGACAAGTTCGGTTCGCCAGATGCAGGTCTTTTGATTTGACTCCCCTAGGCAACCTGCGCGTCGTGATGAGGATGAAATGATGATGAAGACGACACTTACACCCAGCTCCCGTACCAGCGAAATTAACCAATTAAGGTTAACATTTCCGACCCTACCGGGACTCGAACCCGGGACCCCTGTGACCAAAGGCTAGCACGCTAACCACTTAGCCATGGAGCCGGACGTGAGAAGGAATGTAACCTTGACGAAGACTACAACAAACAATAAAAGGTAACAAGGAGGAAACTTGATAGTGACCAGTTCTTTAGAAATGAATTAACAAGAAAGGAACAAGGAAAAACCTTAATGATGTCCATATCATTAATAACGTTCTGGGGCCGATGACCTAGTTGTTAGGCCCCTTTAAACAACAAGCATCATCATCAGCATCAATGACGTTCTGGCCACAGACAATGAAAAGCTTACTTCATAAGAAGCACATATTTCAGTTTGTGTTTGAAGAGCTGATAGGGAACAAAGAAACAATTTTTATGTAGAGAATTTGCTGTTGTTGGAAGTCTGTAGAACATGGAGCGTTAGGCACACACGTGGATCATGGTGTAGTGGTCTACTTCTGATTCTATGAGGATGAACATGCAACGGGAAAAGAGGAAACAAAGACGTGCACTTAAGAGTGCCGTTAACAATTCTACGAAAAAACAGGCAGAAACTTACTTCAGACGTTTACTTAGGTCCAAGATGTTTAAGTATGATATAATTTCTTTGGTACTAAACTGTCTCAGGACAAGATTACAGGCTTTCACAATGTACACAGAGAATGAGAAGATGAGATTCATTTTAGTGACGTTTGTGGGGACAGCCGATGACCAAATGGTAAAGGGCATTTAGGTCACGAATTTCAGTAAATCTGAACAGGAATCCAACAGACAACATGGCACGGGATTATACTTGATTAATATGAAGGGAGGAATTTCATTTACTGGTACGAATCATCCTAAGATCTTGAGATAATTGAGATAAAACGAAGGATAGGAGTAGGGAATTTCCATGTTTTGTCAGAAGAGTTTAGTTTTGTTAAATTAGGTTTCTATCTTCAATCCTTCGTCCTCTGCATTCTCGTGAAACTCGTTTAGTCCGATACTGCAGGAGAGACTTCCGTATGTCTAGATTTTGAATATTGTCTCGGAATATCTGAGATGGTCCGAGATAATGGTAACAAGTAGCTCTTGCAATTATTGTAATATAGAATAGTTATGGCAATAGTTATGCCAGCAGAATGCATACAGCGCAAGCCTTGAAGTTCAACGGAGATGACGCAACAACAGCAGATTCAGCGAGTAGGGACAGAGTATGGCGAATACATGGCTGTGTCTGTATGTAAAACCCAACTCTCTTCAAAATGTTTTTGTTCAGTAAATGAAACCGTACAATAACGAGATGAAAAACATAAGCTAATACTTGATATATTTAAGCCTATACTGTATTGAAATAATAATAATAATAATAATAATAATAATAATAATAATAATAATAATAATAATAATAATAATAATGTTACGGTGGTACATTGGAGCAGAGGGGAAGAAATGACAGGGACAAATCCGCACCAAGAAAATGTTAAATTTAGAATGTATTTTCAAGATTATTTTCTCTTTTGTTTGATCCTACAGGAAGAAGAAGAAGAAGAATAACATCATTTAGGATATTTAAAATATCATAAGTTTTAATAGGAAGTCTTCACCAGACCATCAGGCCTGCCAAATTTGTTAGCACTAGAGATGCAAGGGACAATTTAGCCCCTACATAGCAAATTTATCCTTCGGAGGGGTAATCGAACCTTATATTTCGTTTGAATATAAACTAAGAAGCTAGAGCTTCCAAGACCAAGTTACAATAATAGGGGAATCAAACCCTCAGCTACAAATAATTATAGGCTATATCGGAGGGTCTCGAATCCAGAATTACATTTCCAATTTCCAATTTTCAATGACCGAACTGGCCAAAAATACACTTCAGGAACCTCTGATTAACCTTAACAGCTCACAAACTCTTATATCATGTGACACTCGCTGCCCTTAATAAATAGGGGTGCCACACACAAAATACGCATCGAATGATCCAGAAAACCAGGAGCCGAAGCTCGTACTAGACGGCCAAGAAGAGGGAAACCAAATGGTTAATCGAAAGGCTGAGAACTAAATGAAATGGCATGCTGAACACCTGAAGCAATTCCGTGGCATGACTTTTTCTAGAAGCCTAATGGGGCAGAAGACCCGGTGACACAGAGGATAAGCCGTACTACGTTGTGACTGAGCCCAGAAAGAAAGTTAGTCCGAAAAGCAGGAGAGAAATTTAGAGTTTAGAACCGCTTAGTCACCAGAAAGCAAAAGTGAACAAGGGAAACGAAGGTACACGCTCGTACATCCTTAAATTACATAGTATCCACTAGGGGCTTTACACTCCATCCGCAGGCAGCCTAGAAACCTATATAAAACAAAATTAAGAACCCTACATAAGAACTGAAGGTAATCGTTGCACGCCTCGACTGTTACATGCTAGAGGGAAACGCCGGTACCTTCCTATCGCCACATGCAGAAAGGTATAAATTTTAGGTCAGATTGCTGCCTACTTTATTGCTGACCCAGCCTCGTCCGTTTAACGTCGCACAGTCCCAGGTCTAGACAGATACATAAGGGTCAAACTTACAGTATTTATAGGGACAAACAGGGTGCGGATTGGTTGGTTTAGAAATGAACAGGGAGTGGTGGCAACTTTAAAAGGGACTCAAGCCAGTCTGTCCCTAACCCAAAATAGAAGCAATTCTCATCTAAGTTGATCATTATCCATGACCTTAGGTGGCACTCGGAAACAGCAGTAGTGACATCTTTTAATGAACATGGAATGTTGGTAAACATTATTCAGTTCAGCCCGTCTCCGCGAGACTTCGGTATTTACAGGTGTCAGAAGGGATGCCTAAAACCAGGGAGAGGCCGTACTATTGTTATAGTTATTATTATTATTATTATTATTATTATTATTATTATTATTATTATTATTATTATTATTATTATTATTGTTACGGGGATACCCGTGGAATGCAGAGGTGAAAGAAGGTGCGGGCTGGAATGGGTCTATCCACAAGGCCGAGATATTAATTAAAATTTCATTAAAGGTTATATTTTCGAAAATAGCAAAACTTAACAATTTTCACATAGAATTTGAAAATTTAACAAGTAACAACAAGTGAACAAGTAACCGACACTCAGGTGCAAGACCAGGGAAAGCCAAGATTTTTTTTTGCTAGGGGCTTTACGTCGCACCGACACAGATAGGTCTTATGGCGACGATGGGATGGGAAAGGCCTAGGAGTTGGAAGGAAGCGGCCGTGGCCTTAATTAAGGTACAGCCCCAGCGAAAGCCAAGATTTAGAGACAATTTAACAAGCTGGGCTTCAAGCCCCCAGTTTTATATTTCCTGAGCTCTCAGCTCACAAACACATATTACCAAAGGTCAGAAATCCCCTAATTACATGGAGCACTTGCTCCCACCTAGCAGTGTCAAGCCTCCTAGAGGCACATCTCCAATACATAAAAGAGCTGACCCGCTCTCAGTTTTACAAGCCTATTAAAGACATACCATACCTTACAATCACTTCCCATCAAGGCACAAATTACACCACTGAAACGGGGGTGTCTTGTACCCAATCTACTGGGCCTTAGCAGAAAAAGAATAGGTAAAGTAAATGGCCCAAAATACAAAATGAATGGAGGCGTATACTTGCACTCCTGACACTTCTTAAAACCTAAGAGGCCCAAGGCCGATGGAACAGGGGCTATTCCCAAACTATGGAGGTGACTCGTATACAGAATAAATTTAACACATTAAGGAAGAGTAGAAAATCGGTTACGAAAACGTAGTCACCTCAAATCAAAAATGAAGGGGAGCTCGAGAGGGTAAAGCAATCTCTATCCCCGCTTTACAGTTAAAGATATATGAAGTTTTACAAAAGCGACGGAAAATTACATGGTTAAAGACAGGTTACATAGTAAAGGTTTCGGACCTTCCCCGCGGGTTAAACTGCTGAGCTATCAAGAAATAAAGATATTAGGCGGCCATTACCTTATTGGAGAACTGCTGCCTGAAGAAAGAGGCGCTTCCCGCCTCCTGCTACACGTCCATACACTAAATTAAATGTTGATGATGTGGCCGGGAGACAAGAAAATCAGCAGTTTTTATACCCTCGAGGAAAATTCGAAACCTTTCATGAATAAAACAGCCACACCCACAGGCTTTTATTGGCTAGCTAAAAGTTACACGAAGAAGAAAGATACGATTGGTCAAAAATTAACTACAGAAATAATTGATTGGCTAACTTCAAAACTGGCGGAAAGAAAAGATTAATATTGCCAACCCACAAACGAAAGAACGAAATTTAGTAATAAGAAAACTTATGAATACAAATTTTCTTCAAAAAAGGTTCCTTCACTTCGCACCAGGGTGCATGATCATGTTTTTTTTGTAGAGACATCTATAAGAGAATGTCCACACTTCTTGATCAATGGAAAACAAAACAAGTTGAAATCCACATAGCATTGACAACTTCGTAATCACAAAATTTATGGTAGTGACATCTTCTGAGAAACTTATGAGTTGATCCAGTTTTTAAAGTTCAGTGTTTCTCCTGTAGAGGAGGACTTTAAGGCGGAAAATTCAAATGTGCGGCGTAGAGGTGTACCAGCCAGTACAATTATTATTATTATTATTATTATTATTATTATTATTATTATTATTATTATTATTATTATTATCCATATATTTAAAATACTTGGCTATTTTTTTGTTACATCGATTTTGAGAGAACGGCTGAACCGACTGACATCGTGAAGCATTCTGACGAAAACTCATGGCTTGTAGATTTGCAGTGTGTCTTTGAAAGCATAAACATTTCTTGTCTTATATTTTTAAATTATTAAAGAAAAATGTAGCAATCTCACTGATCAGGGCGCTCGCCAGTACTTCCAGTCCGCCTGAATTGTGAGAGCACTGAGCAGGTGGCACGATAGGGGAGTTGGAAAGGAGTAGGCACGCTTGCCCACGCTTGGGTACGAACCAAAGGTGTACGAAGTGTACTTCAGGCTTGCCTGCCCCAAGCTGCTCTGCAACAAACAAGGCAGCTTAGCTTGAGCGTCAGCAAAGCAAGACTGCACGCGTACTGAGTGCGCTAGTCATATCAAACCAAAATCTGGGTTTCCCTAAAGGCCGGTCTCCACTGATTAACATTTAACAACAACATGTTAAATGTTAAAAGTGTTAAATGTTAAATACTGTTTCATTTAACATTATGTCCACACTTAATAAACATGTTAAACTTGACTGTCTTTGTTTACATATATGTAGTTCATCATATCAGTTTGTGGTAATACATTTAGGTGGTGTCTAGTATTTTCAGACAAGGACAGTGGACTCAGATGAAGTGGATTTGGCCTTTGTTATTGCCACTGTTACTTCATGTTTTGATTTAGAACTGCAGTTTTATTAGGCACATTACCTCCCCGCATCCTGCTCATTGCTTCAAAAGCAAACCACTTTGAAGTATAAACTCCGTCCGCTCCCGCCCTCGACTTCCGACTTTTCGGAATTGTTTGCAATTCTCGACTGTACTGGGAGCACTCGCGGGAACAATAATTATAGATAATATAGAGTTTCTGGTAACTGCCGGCTTTCTTCGCTTTATCTCTGTATTCCTTTGATGAGACATCGCACACACAAGGCCTTTCTGTTATATCAATAATTAAGTCCAAAGTAATCTTGCTCCACTCCATTTCTGACTACAAATTTTAGTATAGTGCAGAGAGAACGACATACGTGCGCGTGCGTGCCCGTACTGTGTTTGTAGAGAATGAGTGTTGCGGAGTGTTGTAACTATAATCCTACTTCACGAGAAGCACGTCGTTTGCGTCGTTTAGGCTATCTGTTGGTATGAAAACAGCAAGGAAATTGCCGAAGCTGTGCCGACTTCTCACGAACAACGAATTGACTTGACATGTTTTCCACTTGGAGAGGAAAACACGCCAACATGTTAAAAGTGTTTACCTCAACATTCTGAGTTAACATGCAAAGTCAATTGGAAGACACAATCACACTATACATGCCAGTTGCAACATGTTAAATTTTACATGTTGGTGTTAAATGTTAATCAGTGGAGACCGGCCTTAAGCCTGACTGGTTGCCTGGAATCCGTTCGGACTGCCGGACTTGACAAGAGTGTACGTGAAGTTTGCTATCGATGCGACGTGAATGTGCCGTTATATTACTGTAGCTACGTGTTGCGTCGAGTGCAGCTCCATTGTAGTTAGAGGTGCAACCAGCAGGAAAGTGAACGAATCAGCCGTAAAGGAAATCGAAGAAAAAAAGCGGTGAATTTATTCTAGCAATAAAGCAGGATTCAAGTCTAGCAAGGGAAACATTTTAATGGGTTTATGAATAGGTATCAAATAAACCAGTAGGTTACTAGCAATCCAATGTTTTTAAAAAGCTATTCAGCACCCATTCAGGGACCTCAAGTATGTAGCGACATGTCTGCAAATTTGGCCCAATTTGCCACAGTCTACAAAAATATTTTGAAAGAGGACAAGGACTTCGTGACTGACAAGTGCGTGGAAATGTGCGCCAAAGACTTGAGACCGTTTTCAGCTATTAAAGGTGAATGATTTTTACATTTAGGGCAAACGCTGATAGAAATGGGCAAAAGGTATGGCTTGGCGGATATTAAAAATGTTATACCCTCTCGAGTCACAGTTCCTAGGAAAGTACAAATCTTCGCGGACAAAGTGCGCAGTAAAATGCTTCCCGATATCGTGCATGCTATTCATTCTGGTATCTGTGCGATTACGACTGACCTGTGGGCAGATAATCACAAGGGTGTGCACTAAATGTCTGTCACAATGCACTAAATAAATGCAGATTGGTATCTCAATAAGTATTAATGTGTTCGACTTTCCCTGACTGTCCAAAATCTGATGAACATATTCGCAGTGAATTGGTAGATCGTTTGAAAGGACTTGGCATTTCTCATACCAGGGAAGCAATAGTGTTAAGGCCCTAAGCATATACAAGAGTCTTCCATGCATGGCTCATATTATTAATACTGTCTTGAGGCATGTTCTGAGCGAAGCAATTTTGAAAGAAAGTGTTCCTAATTTGTTAGCTGTTATACATCCAGTGAAATCTCTGGTTTCGTACCTTAAGCGAAGAGGCCTATGTGTGCGATTACAATCATCTTGCAGTAATCGCGAGGTCGTGGGTTCGAGCCCCACTGTCGGCAGCCCTGAATATGGTTTTCCGTGGTTTCCCATTTTCACACCAGGCAAATGCCGGGGCTGTACCTTAATTAAGGCCACGGCCGCTTCCTTCCAATTCCTAGGCCTTTCCTATCCCATCGTCGCCGTAAGACATATCTGTGTCGGTGCGACGTAAAGCAAATAGCAACAACAACAAAAACATCTTTGAAACCATATGTTTCCACTCGGTGGAACAGTTATTTTGACATGCTGCAATCAGTTTACTCAACCATCAGGTTGAGGAGAATGAGAGAGAAAAATATTCAAATAATTTGCTCAGAGAACTAACTTTTTATTAAGTAACTATTTTTGAAAGAGAGAAATATTTGTTAATTAGTTACGTAAGACGTCTGAATTACGAAATAAATCTATATATGTAAAATAACATGCCCTGACTGACTGACTGACTGACTGACTGACTGACTGACTGACTGACTGACTGACTGACTGACTGACTGATTCATCATCAGCGAGCCAAAACTACTGGACATAAAGAAATGAGATTTTGAGGGTGCGTTTATGTTACAATGTAGGTGCTAATTAACGGAGGATTTTTGGATATTCCGTCGCTAAGGGAGTGAAAAGGGGGTGAATTTTTAAAATGAGTGTATCCATATCTCAAAAGCTTAACAGTTTAAAGACTTGAAAACTGGTATTTGGAATTTTTAAAAAAATAACGAAACGTATTTTTTGTTTTCGGAAAATCCTCTTAAGGGGGTTGGAAAGAGGTGAAAAAGAGGTTGAATACCTTTTATGAGGATACTAATATTTCAAAAACTGAACATGTTAGTCACGAAAATTGGTATTTGGAATATCCTGTAAAAGTAAAGAAACACGCATAATTTGTTTTCTGAAAATCCACTTAAGGTTATTGGTATCTTTTATCTCTTTCAGAAAATCTCTTTCGGAAAATACTCTTAAGGGGTGTAAAAATGACTGAAAAAGGAGGTTGAATTATTTTTATTTGGATACTGGTATCTCCAAAACTGAGGATATTACAGACGTGAAAATTGATTTTTGGAATCTTCTTTAAAAATAATGAAACACCTATTTTCTGGTTTTGGAAAATTCACTTAAGCGGGGTTGTAAAAAAGGACTGAAAATGGGGTTGAATTATTTTTATGTATCTCAAAAGCTGAAGATGTTACAGACATGAAAATTTGTATTTGGAATCTTCTTTAAAAATAAAGAAAAGCGTATTTTTTGTTTTCGGAAAGTCCACTTAAGGGGGTCGGGTGGGTGAAAAGACTCAAAGAAAGTGATTAATTCTTTTCGTGAGGTTACTTATTGTATATATCAAATACTGAAGATGTTACAGACGGGAAAATTAGTATTTGGTATTTCCTGCAAAAGTAAAGGAACACGCATAATTTGTTTTCTGAAAATCCACTTAAGGGGAAGTGTTTAAGGGGGGTAAATTTTTAAAAGGAGCGTATCTCCATTATATCTAAAAAAACGTAACATAATACAGACGTGAAAATTTGTATTTTTAATCTTTTAAAAATAAAGTAACACGTACTTTATGTCCCGGAAAAACACTTAAGTGGTAGGGGTTGTAAAAAGGACGGAAAAAGTGGTTGAAGTCTTTTTATGACGATACTTATATCTCAAAAACTGAAGATGTTACAGATATGAATTTTTTAATTTGGAATCTTTAAAAATAAAGAAGCACGTACGGGCATTCTTTTGTTTTCGGAAAATCCAATTAAGGGGGGATGAATGAATGAAAAATGAGTTTAATTCTTTGTTTGAGGATACTTATATCTCGAAAACGACGGATGTTACGAACGAGAAAATTGGTATTTGGAATCTCCCTTAAAAATAGACACACGTGTATTTGGTGCTGGGGGAGGGATTGGAATCAACTTAAGAGGTGTGTAAATGGAGTTGTATTATTTTTATGAGGATAAAAATAAACAGTGGACTTAAAACAATACACCCCTAAGGGGGTTTTTTGACTCGAGGTGAGGAATGATGACAAAAATATGCATTCATATGAAAACGTGTGAGTTATGAAGTTAAAATTTCAAATACACTGACTGACAGAGCAAATGCAACACCAAGAAGGAGTGCTCAGAACTTTATGCCAATTGCAGGGTAGACTGACGTCACTGAGGTATGCTCATGATGTGAAATGCGCCGCTGTGCTGCGCACGTAGCGAACGATAAATGGGACACGGCGTTGGCGAATGGCCCACTTCGTACCGTGATTTCTCAGCCGACAGTCATTGTAGAACGTGTTGTCGTGTGCCACAGGACACGTGTATAGCTAAGAATGCCAGGCCGCCGTCAACGGAGGCATTTCCAGCAGACAGACGACTTTACGAGGGGTATGGTGATCGGGCTGAGAAGGGCAGGTTGGTCGCTTCGTCAAATCGCAGCCGATACCCATAGGGATGTGTCCACGGTGCAGCGCATGTGGCGAAGATGGTTGGCGCAGGGACATGTGGCACGTGCGAGGGGTCCAGGCACAGCCCGAGTGACGTCAGCACGCGAGGATCGGCGCATCCGCCGCCAAGCGGTGGCAGCCCCGCACGCCACGTCAACCGCCATTCTTCAGCATGTGCAAGACACCCTGGCTGTTCCAATATCGACCAGAACAATTTCCCGTCGATTGGTTGAAGGAGGCCTGCACTCCCGGCGTCCGCTCAGAAGACTACCATTGACTCCACAGCATAGACGTGCACGCCTGGCATGGTGCCGGGCTAGAGCGACTTGGATGAGGGAATGGCGGAACGTCGTGTTCTCCGATGAGTCACGCTTCTGTTCTGTCATTGATAGTCACCGCAGACGAGTGTGGCGTCGGCGTGGAGAAAGGTCAAATCCGGCAGTAACTGTGGAGCGCCCTACCGCTAGTCAACGCGGCATCATGGTTTGGGGCGCTATTGCGTATGATTCCACGTCACCTCCAGTGCGTATTCAAAGCACGTTAAATGCCCACCGCTACGTGCAGCATGTGCTGCGGCCGGTGGCACTCCCGTACCTTCAGGGGCTGCCCAATGCACTGTTTCAGCAGGATAATGCCCGCCCACACACTGCTCGCATCTCCCAATAGGCTCTACGAGGTGTACAGATGCTTCCGTGGCCAGCGTACTCTCCGGATCTCTCACCAATCGAACACGTGTGGGATCTCTTTGGACGCCGTTTGCAAACTCTGCCCCAGCCTCGTACGGACGACCAACTGTGGCAAATGGTTGACAGAGAATGGAGAACCATCCCTCAGGACACCATCCGCACTCTTATTGACTCTGTACTTCGACGTGTTTCTGCGTGCATCGCCGCTCGCGGTGGTCCTACATCCTACTGAGTCGATACCGTGCGCATTGTGTAACCTGCATATCGGTTTGAAATAAACATCAATTATTCGTCCGTGCCGTCTCTGTTTTTTCCCCAACTTTCATCCCTTTCGAACCACTCCTTCTTGGTGTTGCATTTGCTCTGTCAGTCAGTGTATTATCCTAGCCGTTAAATAACAGAAGGTTTGAAACTAATTTAACCGCTCAGGCAGTTAAATGGGGGATAAGATCCGAAAACAAATATATTCATTCCTTCCTCTGAAATGGTTTAACGTACGAAGACAAAATTAAAAATAGCGGTAATATTTTAAATCCTAGGTGTGAAAAGGAGTATTTTTTAACGTTCCACTCCTGAAGTGGTAAATGAGGTTTGCTTCATAAACGAAATTATTCATCCCTCCAAAACCGTTTGACGTCCAAAGTTATAAATTTACGAGAAGAGTCTCCTGTTATGTCCTAGGTGTAAAATATCGTATACTTCAAAATATTTCACCCCTAAGGTTTTTAGATGGTGGTTGACTCTCAAAAACACAATATCCATTCTTTCGAATCCGTTTCGGGCACGAACTTATATTTTTATGAAGGGTGGTATTCTATGTTCTAGATTTTAATAAATATTTTAAAACATTCACCCCTTAGAAAAGTATTCATTCCTCCATTACTGTTCGACGTTGCAGAAAGTCTTAAATCATGAGGTGTATGTAGTTATAGGTCCAGATTTAATACATTAGCAGGGACAGTTTTCAGAGACTGTTGGGAACCCTGGATGTGGTTTTCCGTGGTTTCCCATTTTCAGACCAGGAAAATTCTGTACTTTAATTAAGGCCACGGTCGCTTCCTTCTTACTCCTATTGTCGCTATAAAACCCATGTGTGTCGGTGCGACGCAAAGCAAATTGCGAAAAAATGTCTGAGTGGGGAAGAAAGTGTGAGCCACGCCAAATGGTTTTCAGTAAAACGTAGATTACTTAGTTCAGACTGTAGTAGGTTGTTTCGGACAAACCTATGGGACGTTCACAGAAATTAGTTCTCCTTTATTCTCGAATGCTTGAACTTTCAGTATGTACTGTACTTGTGATTGAATGAGTTCATTGCGATTATTAATGTCATTATTGATTTGATTGAGTTAAATATTGCTTTGATCTTCCAGTCTTTTGACTTAACTAGCGAATGTACCCGTGCTTCGCTACGGTATTCTACATTGTATTCGAATATCGAAGTAAATAGTGTACATGCAGTAAATAAGATTGTTTTAAAATTGCATGTCTCTTAGCGTTATCCGAGAAAGAGAATGGGGAGGTCCCCGTACGTTGTTTCCAATGTAAAGTGTTTGTTACGGATTTGTGATATAACGGCAGGCTCACTTGCCTACTGGCATTCACAATCGATTTGGGAAGTTTATATTATAATTGCAGGCCCCATTGCCTACTACGCGGACAGAATCGATTTGGAGAGTTTTCGTTAAAATGGCAGCCCCCCTTTCCTACTTCCAGACAGATTACAGTTGAGGAGTTTCTATTATAATGGCAGGCAATTACCCTACTATCACTGGAAATTGAGTTGTGCAGTTATCATTATAATGCCAGGCCCATTTTCCTACTGCCAGCCAGCTTGTTGGTGAGTTTCCATCAAAATAGCAGGCCACTATGCCTAATGCCAGTCACATTTTAGATGAGGACATTTCTTTATAATGGCGGGCACCCTTGCCTACTGCCAAACACAATCGGGTTAGGGGAGTTTTAAACAAAACTGCATGCTCACTTGCCTTCTGCAAGTCAAATCGAGAAGAAACTATTCATTACAATTGTAGGCCTTCCTTACTAATGACAGTTACACAGGAGTTGGAGAAGGAACCCTTTCCTACTGCCAGTCAAAGTCGGTGTGGGGATTACTGATTACAATAGCAGACCCACCCTTTCTCGATCGCTAAAAATCGCCATCAGTGAATATATATAGATCGACATATGAAAGTATATGCGTGTTTACAATATTGAAGACCTTCATTTACAGATTAACTGCTACTAAACGTACGTCATATCGACAAAGGATTATACCATAAGACACGCCGGATTTAGTGGCCTAAATGGCTGGTCCTATGATGTGTCATCTATTCTTGGGTCAGATTGAGTTAGAAACGTGGAACAGGGTAACGTTCTTGTAAGATTATCTCACATTACATTAATTTTCGGATAATTATGTGACAGCTACATACATAGCATTTGGCTCATATATGGCTACTGGGTGGGCCAATTTTCGTGAAGAGTTTGATGATTCTGTATTTTATATAAGTAATCGAATGTATGAATTATGCATGTGAAAATTCCAAATTGACTTAACATCCATTAATAGAGAAAAATCAAACGTAAAAGGGATACAGATACGGCAAAAAGTCATAAGACCAAGGTTGTAGATCATTCCAAATTGAACGGAGATTGTGCAATCTGTTATGTGATAGGAATTTCCGAAGGTCTGCACCATCATTAAAATTTCCTGCATATTTCGATATTCTTCGGGGATAAAAAGTGAAAAATTTAATGATCTTGGATGTTTTCCGTTCGTTACAGGCTAAAACGTATAACTTTGTCAAATTTCAATTATCTTCTTTTTCTTCTGGCAGATTATGCCGCAATCTGGATTTTGGGCGAGGCGGGTAAAAATTAGGACTTTCAGGAAACTAAACCAAAAATTATGCAGATGGTCATTATTACCCCTTAAACGGAAAGCTGTACGAAAATTTCGCCAAAATAGTCAGTGTAGAGGCACACAGTCGTTACGATTTGATTTACATAGATAAGGAATCTGCTCCATGTAAAACACCTTTTTGGCTATGTCCGCTGGACTTAACCTGCAAAACTGACCATTCATGATATCTCCCTTATTAATCCTCCTGACGAAAAAATGCACATGAAAAAAAGGTTTAGAGGTCGAATTCCATCACGTTTGGTTGATTTCCAGTCAGGTTGGTCTTGTACTGTATATATTGTGGAAGAATCACCATTCCGGTTCCCTATAAACCACAAGTCTATTCCGGGAACATGAAATGTTATAGACCTTTAAAACCTACATTTGGACAGGTTAATGCTAAATACAAAGTTTGGTTCGAATATCTTCAGTAGTTTTCAAGTTGTAAGAAATACGCTTTACAAGCACCCGCTCTTGAGTTAAGTCCGATGGAACTTTTACCGAAAAACGGTCCGTTAATGATATCTCCCTTATTAATCCTCGTATCGAAATGATGCACATGAGAAAAAAGGTTTAGAAATTAATTTCCATTAAGGCAGGTGGATTTCCATTAAGTTTGGTTGTGTATATTTTGTGGGAGTGCAAAATCACGGTTTCGGTTTCGTATAAACCCCCAGTTAGTTCAGGGATTTAGAAACAATATTTGCCCTAAGACCTACCGAAGGACAGGTGGATTCTAAATATGAAGTTTGGTGGAAATATATCCAGTACATTCTAGCACTCGCCTACATACGGAGTAATTAAGAAAAAAATAATACAGTTAAGAAAGTTGAAATTAATAGAAAATGGATTATAACTGAGGACAGCTGTATAACGACAAATATGTAAATGCCAAGTGAATGTATTGGAAAATCAAAAGCCCCTCAATAAATTATGCTGGTGCGAGTTATGGATATAATAAAGCGGTAACAGAGGAGAAATTGATTCTTAGGTAAACAGATAAGGAGATGACTAATGGTGTTATTACTTAATCTATTCGAGGGCGGTTATAACATCCAACGATATTCCGCCAATATCCCGCAGATAGGCCGAATGACGCCTCTCTTGCCTTCTATCCAAGGAACAACCACGAATTTAAAAGCATGATGAGGAAAATGGCAATACGTTACTTCCCTGCTGGCAAGCAGTCACAGACGTTGCCATGGTAACCTGTAGGTTCGTTGTCGTTCTGTCGGTCACTCCATGCAGAGCATGATACCAGCAGAAAATAGTAAATTTCTCCGTCATGCGAAGAGTAAGGTAAATTATGAACATAACGAAAGTTGTTTATAATGAAGAGACGTTTCACTTACGGTCCACGGAGTTTACAGAAAATCAATAGTATAAGAGAAAATGGAGGAAAACCGTTCTGGGTTTCCTATAAACCCCCCCGTCTATTGAAAGATTCTAAAATGATATGCATATCGAAACCTTCCTCGGGATGAGTATACTCTAAATATGAAGTTTGGTTGAGATCTATCCAGCCGTTTCGAAGTGATGGTGGAAAAACCATTCAGGTTTTCCTATAAACCCCCCGTCTATTCAATGATTTTAAAATGATATGCATATCGAAACCTTCCTCTGGATGAGTGTACTCTAAGTATGAAGTTTGGTTGTGATCTATCCAGCCGTTTCGACGTGATGGTGGAAGAACCATTCTGGTTTCCCTATAAACCTCCCGTGTATTCAAAGATTTTAAAATGATATGCATATCGAAACCTTCCCCGGGATGAGTATACTCTAAATATGAAGTTTGGTTGAGATCTATCCAGCCGTTTCGACGTGATGGTGGAAAAACCATTCTGGTTTTCCTATAAACCCCCCGTGTATTCAAAGATTTTAAAACGATATGCATATCGAAACCTTCCCCGGAATGAGTATACTATAAATATGAAGTTTGGTTGAGATCTATCCAGCCGTTTCGACGTGATGGTGGAACAGACAGACAGACAAACAGACAAACAGACACGAGACGTAAAAACCACCGATTCGGTCTTGAGTTGACCTAAAACGGATAAATATCTGAAAAATTGGCAAAACAAAAGAAATTACAGACAGCGGACCCCTACAATTTTATTTATATAGATATTATTTTGCTTGACGTGAAGAACAATAGCAGGGAAATAAACATTCAGTACATCTGAATATATGGTCGAAGCCATTAATAGGGTTAGTAAACCATTTAATACGAGCCTAAGCATTTATAGGCTATTGATTTTCTACTAACTGAATAGAACACAATGTTTATTTGAAGAAAAAATAGTCAAATTACACGATAAAAATGTAAATGCATTTCTCGAATTAACAATTGCGGTTAAGTTTTGTGTAGATGATCGGGTCACAAATAAACGCAAGCAGTTTTCTAACTAATGTAAATCTTTCGCATGTTAATGTAGATCCGAATGTAACGTAACATTCTACCAGTTATGCTCTTCTTTCAAACTCTCATTGTGATGTGATTTAAAATCTCATTTCCTACCATATGCTGGAAGTGGGGGTTCATACCGATCGCGGCCAACAGACGTGTTTACCCATTTTGGAGATGTGCAGCTGTGTGTATTTGCACACGCCACGGAAATAAGTCCTTTAGTCTCATAATGTTTGAACCTTGAGTATGTACTGTACTTGTTGAGAGAGTTCATTGCGATCATGAATGTCATTAGTGATCTTGAATGAGTTAAATATTGCATTGATCATTTCAGTCCACTGAGCTCGATAGCTGCAGTCGCTTAAGTGCGGACAGTATCCACTGTTCAGGAAATAGTGGGTTCGAGCCCCACTGTCGGCAGCCCTGAAGATGGTTTTCCGAGGTTTCCCATTTTCACACCAGGCAAATGCTGGGGCTGTGCCTTAATTAAGGTCACGGCCACTCCCTTCCCACTCCTAGCCCTTTCCTGTCCCATCGTCACTATAAGACCTATCTGTGTCGGGGCGACGGAAAGCAACTTGTAAAAAAAAATCTTCCGGTCTAATGACTTAATGTTATTTTGCTTGGCGTGAAGAACAATAGCTGGGAAATCAATATTCAGTACATCAGAATAATTATATGGTCGAAGCCATCAGTAGGTTTAGAGAACGATGAAGAAGGACGAAATAGATTTCAGCTCTATCTGCCATTTGTGAATTCCCATATTGGCATGTTTAATGGAAAATTAGTTTTTGCTACAGTCATATTTGAGTTATCTAAAGACAGTTGTATTGATGCAAGGAGAAACGGCAGAATAGCTGTCTAAAATTGTCGGTGCATTGAAAAACCCTCATGCACTGTAGATGCGGTGCTTAACTACAAACCATGGTGGCCAAAATATTTTAAAGCTAACGTTTTGTCGTTAAAGTCTCATGGACAGAAAATGCGCAAAGAAAATGAAACAAGGCTTTAATATATTACAATACAGTAAGGGCAATTTACTTACTCTTTTGAGATGCCGAAGATTTCATTTGAGTTGCTGTATTCCATACTTATCGCATTGAAAAAAGTCCCTACAACAATAAGCTATATTGTCTACCAGAAAGTTGCATTTCCGCAAACATAAAAAAAATCATAGGCTCAAGAAAACGCAGGCACTATACATGGTGGAAGGTAACTACTGCACTCGATTAAACACAAGTAATAGAGCTTGGGGGAAAGGATCACAATATCGCAGGTTTCCGGTCCGTAGCTTGCACCGTTTTCGAAGAAAGTTGTGTTTTGGGAATTACAACACAGCGGCTGGCGCTAGCTACTGATGAGACTGCCGGGGTGTGTACACGAGTGTTTAAACCGGTTGTGGCCTGCTGTGTATATTGAAGGTCGAGCGTCCGCTACCTACAAGAACAATAACAAAATGCATATCCTGTTTTCAGAGGAACGACTAGCACTAGTGCATTGACAGAGTATTGTGTCAGTACAGGGCGTAACTTCACGGCTTAAACTATTCCAATGATCATGATTCTTGCCCCTTATTTGTACCCTGAAGGTGAAAATGGGAAACCACGGGACACTATCGTAAACACGGCCGGAGTGAGATTCAAACCACTCGCCATTCAATTGCAGCAAACGTGCCAGAATAGCGTGCCGCTGACAGCTGCGGGTTGGGCAGCCCGTTAATAAATGATACCATAATGAGAAAACAATTGTCCCCCTGCATAGTGAATGGCTAGCGTACTAGACTTCTGTCCTTGAGGTTCCGAGTTAGATTCCCGTCCGGGCCAGGAATTATTACATTAACAAGTGCATTCCTATGGTTCGAGAACTGGGTGTTGCTTTGTCTTCAACACGTATACACAGCACACAAGACACGACACTCACCACCCCCGTATTTAACACGTAGATTTTTCCTCTAATGATTGGCGTCAAGAAGAGCATCCGGTCGTAAAACTCTGCTAAATCTCCTACAACGCCTGACACCGCAGGAAGGAATGGGATAAAATTGGGTGTTACAGAAACAACCTCAGTTGCATCGCTGCTCGCTTCTTATCAAGGCAGTCCGGGTTTGATTCTCGGCCAATGCATGTGGGTTTTATGAAAGGAAATGTCACGACCTAATGTTCGGATTCCACATGAAAATGGAGTTCCCGTTCACGTGAAACTCTAAGCGTAATTTTCCTTTTTAATAGAAAAAGTGAGTACACGACCGCAAAACGTTTGTGTTCCTTAGAGAGTGACACACCCGACCAGATTGGTCGTGGGGAAATGGTACTCATTTTTAAAGCAGGCTTTCGAAATGTCCACCATTGGCGGTAAATACATGCTCGGCACCTTCGGAGAAAATCCTCTCGAACCCGCCTCGAGTACCTCATGGTTGTGACTGATGTCTTGAGCAGCTTCCAAGGCACATTCCTGGAGCTCTTGCAGTGTTTACACTTCTCTGCATTACACCTTGGATTTCATGTACCACGGAGCGAGTTGGCCGTGCGGTTAGGGTCGCATAGCTGTGTACTTGCATTCGGGGGATAGTAGGTTCGAATCCCACCGTCGTCAGCCCTGAAGATGGTTTTCCCTGGTTTTCAATTTTCACACCAGGTAAATGGCGGGGGCTGTACCTTAATTAAGGCCAAGGCCGCTACCTTCCCAATCCTAACCCTTTCCCATCCTTGCGTCGCCGAAAACCTTCAATGTGTTAGTGCGACGTTAAACCGATAGCAAAACAAATCATGTACGGCTCGCGTTCAGGCCCCCAAATCGCATCATAAAACATTACTTCTATTTCAAAGATTTAGATTTAGAAAATACATCTTTGAACTCTTAACCATTTGGAACTTTTATGCCAGCTGCATTAATTAATATGGTTCCATTAAAAATTAAATCTGTACCGATATCTCGATTATTAACTTTCTTGCTAGTGGCTTTACGTCGCACCGTCTTATGGCGACGGTGGGATGCAAGCTCACAGCCACGCGCCCCTAACCGCACGTCCAACTGGTCGATTATTAATCATTCTATGGGAAACGTAGCTGGCTTCGTGGTGCAAGGGTAGCGTGCCTGCCTCTTACCAGAAGGCCCCGGGATAGATTCCAGGCCAGATCACGGACATTTACTTGGATCTGAGAGCTGCTCCGAGTTCCACTCGGCCTACGTGATTACAATTGAGGAGCTATCTGACGGTGAGATAGCGGAGCCGGTCCACAAAGCCAAGATTGAGGCACATTCTACACGAGCTGTTTAAACCCTGTTGTGAGACGGCTAGTAAATCGCGCCTACAAATATTCCCTAGCTATAAGGATGAAAAGTCAGACTCGCTGGCTAAACGGTCAGCGTACTGGCCTTCAGTTCAGAGGGTCCCGGGTTCGATTCCCGGCCGGGTCGGGGAATTTAACCTTAATTGGTTAATTCCAATGGCACGGGGGCTGGGTGTATGTGTTGTCTTCATCATCATTTCATCCTCATCACGACGCGCAGGTCGCCTACAGACGTCAGATATAAAGACCTGCACCTGGCGAGCCGAACCCGTCCTGGGGTATCCCGGCACTAAAAGCCATACGACATTTCATTTCATGATGGAAACATTCATTTTCGTCTACACGGACGTTTTCGTGGCGAACTTCGTTGGCTACTGGCGGTGACACCTTCGGAGGCGTTGCAACCTCTGGCGGTAGGAATGCGAACCCGTTTACAGGAGGAAGTAACTGGCAGTTGAACAACGTCCGCACTTTATCTGTTGTCTGCTGGAGTAATCATACTAATCAATACTCTTCCTCATGATGGGATCAAGTTTTGCAGTATTCTTATTCTTCTTTTTCTACCGCTTTTCCCACATCTGTGGGGTCGCGAGTGGGAACTGCGTCGCCACATGTGGATTTGACCATGTTTTACGGCCGGATGCCCTTCCTGACACAACCCTATATGAAGGGAATTAATCACTATTGCGTGTTTCTGTGATGGTTGGTAGTGTAGTGTATTGTCTGAATATGAAGAGGAAAATGTTGGGACAAACACAAATACCCAGTCCCCGAGCCAGAAGAATTAATCGGAGGCGTTTAAAATATCCGACCCGGCCGGGAATTGAACGCGGGACCTTCTGAACCGACGGCCTCAACGCTGACCATTCAGCCAATGAGTCGGACCATGTTTTGCAGTATTATGACCTACAAAATAAAGTAGTTCATCGAATGAATAAACAGACTTTCTATAGAATTAAAATAACTTATCTGGATACACCCTATGTTTACCGAACATACTCACCTTTTGAAAGGCGGTTAGATAATGTCAGGCGAGTCCACTAACGCATCTTTTCAAGATTTTTTTTTTTTTTTACGAATTTCTTCAACCAAAATAATTCCCGCAACACAGCCGATCTAAAGAGACAATTTTGAAAGTATCCTGCTCAATATCAGCATTTTGTTCGTTTAGAATAGCCTAGATCGCTGTTTAAAAGTCGAATTTTGACGGTCACGTGTAGTTTGCGGGCGGTTTTAGGCGCTCGCACAGCGACGTTTGAACAGCTGGGCCTAACACCCGAGAGGATTTGTCGTGCCGACCTTCCGGCTGAGCAGCGATCGCATGGTAGGGTTTGGTTGGTTTTTATGGGAAACTGTCCGGCTCCTTGGCTGAATGGTCAGCGTAGTGCTCTTCGGTTCAGAGAGCCCCGGGTTCGATTCCCGGCCGGGTCGGAGATTTCAAACTTAAATGGTTAATTCCACTGCCCCAACTCACATACCACATACAACAATATCCTCCGCTACAATAACACGCAATATTCTATGCACGGCAGATGACGACCACCTTCGTCGGAGGGTGTGTTTTAATAGGGATGCCACACTCAGTTTAAAAAAATGAAAACTTAACACAGGTTTTTGTGAGCCCCATTCTATCAGTTTAGCATGTCAAAACATGATATGGATATTTGGTTGTAACTTCTTAATTTACCGGGCGAGTTAGCCGTGCAGTTAGAGGCGCGTGGCTGTGAGCTTGCATCCGGGAGACAGTGGGTTCGAATCCCACTGTCGGCAGCCCTGAAGATGGTTTTCCGTGGTTTCCCATTTTCACACCAGGAAATGCTGGGGCTGTACCTTAAGACCACGGCCGCTTCCTTCCAACTCCTAGGCCTTTCCTGTCCCATCGCCGCCATAAGACCTATCTCTGTCGGTGCGACGTAAAGCCACTAGCAAAAAAAACTTATTTTTATACATACTGTAGTTCTTCCTTATTATCTAAAAACTAGGTTTTCAGCAGATGTGATGTTTCTCAAATGATCCCGTCAATACCTCTGTAAACTCAGCAGATTTTATTATGTTGTGGCTGTGGTCACTTACTTGACAACATTAATATTTTGTTGCACGGTATTTATGGACGTAGGCCTATGCTGATTTAAAGGAAGATATTTTAATTTCTATAACTCTCCTTCTTTAATGCGTTAGAGATTTCAGTCTTTGAAATCTTCTGTCATTGCGAATTCATCATATGTCACCCAATAAATATGTTATGTACGGTTACCTTATCAGAGCAACTCTTATCAAATGACAGGCCTGCTGTTATGTGATAAGTGTCTGCATTTGAGTATTGGGATGGTTCTCTTGGTAACACCCAGAGACTCAGCTGCGTTTGCATGTAGGCACACACATTATTTGTCTTCCTAGAAAGTGGACCGTCAAGGGTAGCTAGCCGGTGCGGCGAGGACTCTGCGACATGATTCTCCCATTTTATTTTCTTGTAAAATGCTGGGATGGTGTGAATTCATGCCCAATTTATTAAACAGACACTACAGTAACATAAATGAGATATATTTAACACAAGCGGTAAGGACATTGGTCTACTTATTACTGTACCCCAAACCACTAAACTGAAACGTTAAGGAGGAAAGTGGCACTTCTGTTATTAAGTATGGCCAGGTACTTTACTGTAGGTAGCGGCTTCCTTTCTGCACTTCCTTTTTCCCTTCTTGGTTCATTTTGTCTACACTGTAAGTTCATCACGGACACATTGTGACCGTATTAATATGTAGAAAACTCGACTCACAAGCGAGTGTCGATCGAAAGGATGTAAATGTGATAAATCCTCTCGAGTGCGTAATTTATTAGTGAATATCATTATACTGATAGAAGAGAAGTGTATTATTGTACTAGTATTTTTATTATAACATTATAAGGCTATTCACAATGTTTTTCTTGTTTTTAAAAATAAGTTATGAAAGTTAAAATATTTGACTTCCTCACTGAATGGTCCAAAACTCGTCTTATCCAAAATACAGATTTAATTTATTGATATTCTACTAATTATATTTATAATTGATCAATAAGACGACACTCTGAGCTTAGACTTGAATACATGGTAATACAATTAAATAATAATAATAATGCTACTTGCTTTACGTCCCACTAACTACTTTTACGGTTTTCGGAGATGCCGAGGTGCCGAAATTTTGTCCCGCAGGAGATCTTTTACGTGCCAGTAAATCTACCGACACGAGGCTGACACATTTGAGCACCTTCAAATATCACCGGACTGAGCCAGGATCGAACTTGCCAAGTTGGGGTCAGAAGGCCAGCGCCTCAACCGTCTGAGCCACTCAGCCCGGCAATACAATTAAATAAGTGAAACTTATATTACAAAAATATACGTTTTTCGCTTTTCCTGAAACATCGCTTATGGTGGATAAGACGAGGTTCAGAATGGACGCCTTAAATGTTACCAAGCTCGATAGCTGCAGTCGCTTAAATGCAGCCAGTATCTAGGATTCGGGAGATAGTGGGTTCGAACCCCACTGTCGGCAGCCCTGAGGATGGTTTTCCGTGGTTTCCCATTTTCACACCAGGAAAATGCTGGGGCTGTACCTTAATTAAGGCCACGGACGCTTCCTTCCTACTCCTAGCCCTCTCCTGTCCCATCGTCGCCATAAGAGCTATCTGTGTCGGTGCGACGTAAAGCAAGTAACAAAAAAAAACTTTAAATGTTACTCCTTCAAATGCCGGGCTGATTGTTTTCGAGGTTAGAAGCGCTGGCCTTCTAAGCCCGTGTTATTGGGTTTGATCCAGGCTCAGTCTGATGGTATTTGAAGGTGCTTAAATACACCAGCCTCGTGGCAGTTGATTAACGGACACGTAGGAGAGCTCTTGCCTGACAAAATTCTAGAACCTTAGCGTAAAAGTAATTAGTGGGTCGTAAAACGAAATAGCATTATTACTAGAGCTAGGAATTTTGGGTGCAAAATTTTGGTTGAAAATGTACAAAAATGTTAAAATTTTAAATGTAAGTATTCATACAAACATCACCAAAACCAATTTTACATCATATAAAAGGACACAATATTCACTTATGTTATCATGTAGTATATTACAAATCTGCCAAAAACAAGTCGAAAACCACAATGTTATTGAAAACACATGTGCAAAAAACTGTCAAAAAGATAACATTTAAATGTTATTTTCAGTGAGGTTGCATCTCCGGTCACTAAGTAAATACTATCTATCTATCTATCTATCTATCTATCTATCTATCTATCTATCTATCTATCTATCTATCTATCTACCTATGTTTTCATTTCCACCCTGAAGGGGCGGGGTGGGCCACCTATACTGTAGGGTTACGCCCTCTCTCTGGCCAAGAGATGCGGGCGTGTAGATGAGATTTGATGGAGGAAGGAGGTGGGTAAAGGATGTGAAAGAGATGGGAGGGGGTTAGTGTCTTGGCTATTATTTCATTATCATTTACAAGAGATGTTCTTTTCCTGGTCTGGAGATTGAGCGTTGTTACCGAAACATATTTATATTCTGATCTGGAAATTAAGAAAATACATAAATTGAAATGAATTAAATAATATAAAGTGGGAATAAATCGATAGGTGATCCTTCTGGAAGGCGAAGAGCGATTGGAGATTGCCAACGATGTGGTGCTGGAGCTTTCTTCCCCCATTACTGTTCTGTTTGCTGGCTGGATGCTGCAACGTTCACTGAAGAGAAGACTTAGGGGTAGGGGTGGAATGAGGGACAGTGTTCAGACAAGAGTTTCCAAAAAGGTGAGATGGAAGTGAGTATTTAGGCCGGAATGTTAAGTTTGAAAGTGGACATTGAGGGTTTAGTTTGCGGCAGTTTGTAGGTGTGTCAAGACGAGAGTACGGTGGTAGAGGTGACTATTGTAGAGGGATATGGTGACGAATCGGATTAAATCCTTAACGGTAGGAGATGGGAAAAGAGCGCGGCTTAGACTGGTAGGTGAATCGACTGTGCGGATGGGTACGACAGATTCGGGGTAATCAGGAGGAGAGTTGGGACGAGCTTTACATCTGCGGGCGTAGGTCCGGGTGTGCTTCTCCACATGAGTTACAGACGGCGGGATGCTCAGCGTTAGGGCATTTACAGGTTGGATGTTCTTGCAAACAATGCCCGCAATTACGGTTCGTATCTCGACACTTGTTCGTCGTGTGTGAGTTGTATATCAGACATCTTTTGCAGCGAGTAGGTTATGGCGGGGGGGAAGATGTGAAGGTTCAACTTAGTAGTGGCGTCGATAGATGGACACACCTGAAACCAGCACGCTGTTGAGATCTGCAGTGGTAGGCAGTACAATTCTCACCATGTAAGTTGGGCCTGTTGCGTTCCGAACTCGGAAGGCGTTAAGAGCTGGGATATCTTCGCAGTTTTTCGGCGACGATTCCCTCCTCTGTAAAAGTTGGATCTATACCACGTACCACACAGCTGAAGAGGCTATGTCCGGGTGGTGGAGGTGGTATCTTGAGCGCTGGTTCTGAATGAAGCTTGAAGGGAGCGGCGGAACCAAGTTGACCTACTCCAATTGACAGAGCGAGTTTTTGGGCGGCGAGGTCTCCATTCAACTTGATAACGCCGTTGGTGGTTACCCGTATATCTACAATCTCTTCACGGCGCATATTGAACTTAAGGAGGGTGGATAGGATATTACGCCGGGAGCGGAATTGCTGAGTTGGATTTTCAGGGAGATAGACGTGGGTACCAGTTGGTGGGGTCTGAAGAGAGCGTGAATATTTGAGAGAACTGCGGGCTCCTGAGACTGGAAGTGATTCGCTGGTGGGAGGAAGAGGAGGATCAGATGCAGTTTATGTAGGGAGGGCTGGAGATTGATCCAGATTGACCTGACCAGCATCTGTCTGTATGACCGCCAAGCGACGGGTTGATTGTGCATTTTCTAGAGGTGTGGTGGGGGCGGTTCTTTTATACTGAAGGTTGTGGGCGTTCCACGTTGGAGATGGTACTCTGGTAGAAATCTCGCCTGGTAGTTGGGATCTGCGAAGGATGACATGATGGTAGCATGGTAGGCTACGGTGGCGGAGTTAAGGGCGGCTGACGCAACATAAGTCGTCGATGTAGTGGTGGTGCAGGTGTCGCTGGTGGTGATGACTGCGTAATGTTATACGAGGACCCAGTTCGCTGCTCTGCAATATTCGGTGGAGACATCTGGTGGAGAAGGCAGAAACCTCGACTGTCCTCTCGGTGAGCTTGGAGAAGAAAATATAACTCGCTGAATTATTAATACAAGTCCTGAGGTGAAACCTCAATTCGAACACCAGTCTAGACACTTTTTAACCGATTACAAATCGCTGTGTTAGAATTTGGTGTGCAGGTGACGACGGACGTGAAGACTCGTACAGTGGTGTAAAGTGTCGCTAGAGTCTCTGTAGTGGACGAAGGATGGTAGATACTTATACATAGAAAACGAATATTGAACGTGAACAGAGACAACTGGTGCACATTTTTTGCAGTCTACATTAAATGGCTGTTTGTTGCAACTGCCTTAACATCAGGGTTTTTTGCTAAGCTCTGTTCTACTATCTGCTATGCAATACCCCCCAGCGCTTCCTTTCCCACCCATTTAAAAACATTCATATAGCTGTAACGTTCCAGACGTCACAGTGTAATTATGTTAATTTTATTATGTGTAATTGATTCAGGAATCTAACGTCATGATATTTATCTTCGTATGTAATTTTATTATAATTCATGTTTGATCATTTGCTCACTATCATTTCATTACTTTGTAACTACGACTTGTAAACGAGGGCTGAATATCCTAATATTAACTTAGATTCTTGCGACATTCGTTTAAATTTAACTTGCAGTAGATTTTCCTCTATCTTGTCACATCACTGAGGAAGAAGGAAGGACAAATTTAGACATCAAATTCTGGGAAAAGCGAGCACGTGTTCAAGCGTTGTAACCACAGCTACTGTATTTCGACCAGAATAATTCAAACTGATCACCGCCTATATTTTCAAAGGAGCGTCATGTTGCCATGGATACTGAGTGAAAGGGCTAATAGAAGAACAGTTGATATCATGGTTGGGACCCATCAACTTTAATATCTGGAGTGGGGAGAGACGTGTCAACTGATTGGACCACGTGTAGCGACCTGTAATTAGAGCCAGAAAAGGTTATAAAAGGGCGTGTTGGAGCTCTTGGCATCATTCTTCTATCTTGTATTTCGCTTTAGGTCTGATAACTTGTCTTATGGTTGTTGTACCATAGTGGACTAGTGTGATAGTTTATCACTTCTACATTCATTACTTCGTTACCACGACGTGGTACTTAGGAATTTCTGAATGATGGGTGTATAGCCACTCTCATCAGGAAGTACGAACAGCTCTGTATTAGACCAGTTTATATCAGTCTAAGACAATAGGTAGCATTAAACTAGATAGAAATGAAACTTCACTGCACATTTTCAGTAAAGTTGGAAGGATTGTTAATTGAGTATCCTCTCCACATAACCCAAGGAGGTTTTTCTAACTATGATTTAGGGCTCATCTCCAATATATGGGATAGAGCATAACAGGGAGTGATAGTTTCAAAACCATCATCCAATTAGTGGTTGATGCAATTTGCAAGGCAGGAATGGTACTTAGCTGCAGATGAAGATATCTCAAAGACGACCGGTGATGTTCCAGCTACAAGGATGGAAGCTTTCCAAGGACCAGCAGAACAAGACTACATGGTGTGCAAACGAGTTAAAAATATTGCATGTTTTCGCGAAGTAGAGTCATTCAATTTTTTGTTAAATTCATTTCCTATTTTAAATTCAGTTCTCGCCAAACCGTCGTCATTTATATTCAATATAATAAATAGTATTTTCCTGGTTCACTTTAATCAATCTGCCTTAATTAGCCTTTTGATTTCTAATTCTCCTGCTTAATGATTAGTGCACTATCACCCCATCCCTGTGATGAGAGTCCGTCCAAGCTTTATTATAAACTTTTGTTTTTAAGTCATCAACTTAAAGATTGGCGCCCTTAGCATGCATAGTTTCATTTCTCGTTCAATTATTGTTCTCTAAGAGGGGAAAGCCACATAAATGCCGCTCCAACGTGAGGCGAGAAAATCATTAAGTGCGGAGCAGTTAATGACAGTAACGATATCAGAATTCGTATTATGGGTAAAATTTGGATATCCACGTTGCATTAGGAGTGCTTGATTGTGGGGAGGGTCATGGCTGATCAGACGAAAGAGGAGAGGATGTTGCGCAGTGGACGGGCGATAAAAGGCAATAACGTATTGAGTTCAGAGGAAGAGTTGTGTAGTCTAGTAGAGGAAATTGAAGATAGAAGTGTAAGTAGTATGGAGAGTGAAGGCAAGCAGAAGGAAGTCAGTATGGAGTCCGATGATAGTAGGATGGGGGGCGAAGCGGAAGTAAACACTAACAATGAAAGTAATAATAATGATCAGTTAATGGGAATGATGCGAATAATGTTAGAGGAATTAAAGCAAACTAAATCTGAGCTTAAAAGTGAATTAGAACAAACTAACACTAAAATTGAGAATTTTAAATATGAACTTAAAGAACAGTTAGAGCAAACTAAAGCTGAATTAAGCAGGTAGATGAGGGAAAATAAGGAGGAAGCGAATCGGAGAATGGACGAACACAGTAGGCAGTTACGCGATCTGGTGGTAAAAAATGAACATTTTAATAAGCGATTAGAGGAACAGAAAAGTGAATGTGAACGGCAAGGGAAAGAGGTAGAAGAAAAGTTTGCGGAGCAGAGAAGTAAATTCCTGGAATTAATGGGGAAGGAAAGCAACTCTACTAGGGAGGAAGTAATGAGGCAGGTCACTAGTATTGATAAGAGAGTTGAGACTCAAAAAGGGAAAATACGGGTATTCAAAGACCACGTCCAACAAGAGATTGACACAGTAAAGCTTAGAATAGAAGATGAGACCCGGGCAAGTGAAGAAAGGTTTGCGATAGCTGAAGAGAATAAGATTGAAATTAGGACACTGAAAGAGACGCAGGTTAATTTGGAGAGCGAAATTGATAGGAGAGACAAAGATGTAGAATGCCGGATGGAGAAAGCAGAAAATCAGTTAAAACAGGTGGCAAAGGATAAACAGGTTTTCACGGGAAGGCAATGTCTAGGAAATAGCTACATTAGGGAAATTGAACTACCTAAATTTAATGGGAAACAAACGAACCCGCTAGATTTCCTTAAGATGATAGAAAAACGGTTTGAAAAGCGTCTAGAGGAAGGGTCTATGGACTGGGAAGACGTTATAGAAAATATTGACCCAGCTTTTGTAGGAGAAACTCGGTCTTGGTTCATGGTATATAGGCAAACGATGACGAACCTGAAAGAATTCAGAAATAAGTTTAGAGAGAAATTCTGGAATGAAGCGATACAAACTCGGGAGAGAGAAAGGGTGGTATTTGGGAGGTACAAACAGCATGAGGGAGTCACTATGACCGAATAATTCCTGGCCCATGTCATGATTTGTCAGAACTTAGATGGTATAACCGAGGGGTCTGGTGTAGTTAGACTACTTTTGAGACATTTTCCGGACAGGGTGAGAGAAGCGGCCTGCATGCAAAGAGTTGGTACTATTCAGGAGATGGAGAACCTACTAGGCAGTTTTGATGCTTTAGGTGACCTTAGGAGTAGAACGGAGAATATTCAGAGCTTTAGTCATCACAACGGAATGAGACATAACGGAAGAACACAGAATCACGAAGCTCGCAATCAGTTCAGACCTCAGCATAACAGTAGGAGCGGAGCACCTGAATATAGGACAGGAAATTCCCAACGGGGGCCAGAGCAATGTACTAATGAGTCCAACGTCAATACACAAAGGGAACCTTTAAACTAACTAGAGGCTGTAATCTTAGGTCAGAATTCCAGCCTTGTACGAAGGTAGCGAAGTGTCTTGTCATGAAAGTGTTACCATATGACCTAGATGTGAGAGACGATTTGTTGTATGAACCCGAGCAGAATAATGGAGATTCAAGTAATGAAGTAGTCAATCCCGTTGTTAAATTGAAAGTTTGGGGGGCGTGGGTTAAAGTTTTTATTGATTCTGGTAGCCAAATATCATGTATTAGTTCTCAGTGGTATGAGTCATTAGTGAAACAGGGTATTAAGTTGGAGGAAATGCCTGTTAAGTCTACTTTCATCATTACGGCTGTTGGTAAGAGGTCTAAGCAAATTTGTAAACAAGTAGCTGTTCCGATCTGTATTAATAATTTTATTAGCGTTCAGATATGTTTGGTAATTCCGCATTTGATATTTGATCATATCTTGGGATCTGATTGGTTAACGTTAAAATTGGCTCAGTTAAATTACAATGATGCAGTGCTAAATTTGAGGTGGAATAATGAGGATATCAAGGTCAAGTTTGAGGAGGAAATTCAGAGGAAAACGGAAGTTAGTACAGTGTGGAGAATGAGAGAGGTTTCTAAAGTTAATGAAGAGGCTAGTGAGGGCCTGAAGTTGTGCCAGTTGTGGATTAATGAGGATAAAATATGTGGCTTGAAAGAAGCCGTAGGTAGAAATCAGTTAAATGAAGTCCAGAAGGACAAGTTATTTGAAGTGTTATGTGAACACATGGAGATTTTCTCTGAGAAACCTGGTGTTACCCATCTGTACGAGCATTCTTTTTCTGTGCTGGATAAGAGTCCATTCAGCGGACCGCGGTATCCGATACCACACAAATATGCCATAGCCGTAGAAGATCGAATTCAAGCTATGTTAGCAGACAATGTGATTGAATTATCAAACAGTCAATACGTTAATCCCTTAATTGTCGTGTCTAAGTCCGATGGATCAATAAGTCTGTGTATTGAATGCGAGAGTGCAATGAATTGTTCATATAACAGTAGTTTACGGAGATACCTGTCGTGTGAGGTGGCTGAACCGGATTGTGAGATATAGGTCAGTAACACGGGGAAGTTGCTACCTGTTACGTCAGACTACGAGCGGAGGGAGTTTACCTCTCAATTGTGGTGGTATTTCCTAGTTGTGTTTGTAAACAAGGGAGGTGTTTGTGTGTAGCGGTAGAGTTACGCTCGTTCATTGACGATATATCGTCTGTTTTCTGTATGTGAGGCCATGAAATTTTATATCTTATCTGTTTTCTGAGATGTTACCGAAGGCTAATTAAAGCTGACGACGGCAAATAATTAATTTTCCCTTATGTGCATTTCTAACTTGCAATAATTTTACCGTGAGCTTAAATCGCGTGTGTATTCGTGTGAAGTGTATTGCATCCTGCTTCAAGATAAGGTTGAAACATTCGAGAGAGTGATTAAGGTGTAAATTGGTTGTATCATTTGTTTTCCATGGTTTTAATGTAAAAGATTGGAAGAGAACGTGTTACTGCTATCTAGCAAAGAATGTCGGAAAGATGGAGAGTAAAAGGACTAATAGACACTCGGGAGAGTTTGTAATCTGAATTGTATATATATTATGTTATATTCTCAAAGAGAATCTTGTTTTAGAAAAATGGAAAGTTGCTCATGTTGGGCATAATTTAGTATCTAAATCTCAAGATGAACTGAAATAACAGACATTCGCAATGGTAAGCAATCTAAGAGTGACATGGAGACAGTGAGATATAATTAATTCTTTGAAAATAATGTAGCTCGTAATGGGCAGGTAATAGAGGTATTTCAAGTCAATGTGGGAGTAAGTGTGTGAGTTCTCAACTCATGTGATATTTGTTAAGAACTCATGGGGGCGTATGCAACGTTCCAGACGTCACAGTGTAATTATGTTAATTTTATTATGTGTAATTAATTCAGGAATTTAACGTCATGATATTTATCTTCGTATGTAATTTTATTATAATTCATGTTTGATCATTTGCTCACTATCATTTCATTACTTTGTAACTACGACTTGTAAACGAGGGCTGAATATCCTAATATTAACTTAGATTCTTGCGACATTCGTTTAAATTTAACTTGCAGTAGATTTTCCTCTATCTTGCCACATCACCGAGGAAGAAGGAAGGACAAATTTAGACATCAAATTCTGGGAAAAGCGAGCACGTGTTCAAGCGTTGTAACCACAGCTACTGTATTTCGACCAGAATAATTCAAACTGATCACCGCCTATATTTTCAAAGGAGCGTCATGTTGCCATGGATACTGAGTGAAAGGGCTAATAGAAGAACAGTTGATATCATGGTTGGGACCCATCAACTTTAATATCTGGAGTGGGGAGAGACGTGTCAACTGATTGGACCACGTGTAGCGACCTGTAATTAGAGCCAGAAAAGGTTATAAAAGGGCGTGTTGGAGCTCTTGGCATCATTCTTCTATCTTGTATTTCGCTTTAGGTCTGATAACTTGTCTTATGGTTGTTGTACCATAGTGGACTAGTGTGATAGTTTATCACTTCTACATTCATTACTTCGTTACCACGACGTGGTACTTAGGAATTTCTGAATGATGGGTGTATAGCCACTCTCATCAGGAAGTACGAACAGCTCTGTATTAGACCAGTTTATACCAGTCTAAGACAATAGGTAGCATTAAACTAGATAGAAATGAAACTTCACTGCACATTTTCAGTAAAGTTGGAAGGATTGTTAATTGAGTATCCTCTCCACATAACCCAAGGAGGTTTTTCTAACTATGATTTAGGGCTCATCTCCAATATATGGGATAGAGCATAACAGGGAGTGATAGTTTCAAAACCATCATCCAATTAGTGGTTGATGCAATTTGCAAGGCAGGAATGGTACTTAGCTGCAGATGAAGATATCTCAAAGACGACCGGTGATGTTCCAGCTACAAGGATGGAAGCTTTCCAAGGACCAGCAGAACAAGACTACATGGTGACCAAGCGAGTTAAAAATATTGCAAGTTTTCGCGAAGTAGAGTCATTCAATTTTTTGTTAAATTCATTTCCTATTTTAAATTCAGTTCTCGTCAAACCGTCGTCATTTATATTCAATATAATAAATAGTATTTTCCTAGTTCACTTTAATCAATCTGCCTTAATTAGCCTTTTGATTTCTAATTCTCCTGCTTAATGATTAGTGCACTATCACCCCATCCCTGAGATGAGAGTCCGTCCAAGCTTTATTATAAATTTTTGTTTTTAAGTCATCAACTTAAAGATTGGCGCCCTTAGCTTGCATAGTTGCATTTCTCGTTCAATTATTGTTCTCTAAAAATGGGCAAGTCACATAGCTTTAAAACGGTTACAAATAAACACTACAGCCTTCACCCAAGTACCCCATCTGGTAATAATTGGGGAAGCTGGAAGAGGATGTCCTGTATTTTCAACATACAGTACGTTACTCTCCTAATATGATCCTATTTTAGTAACCTCTTAATGCAAGACAGAAATGTATTTGCATATGAATAGCCATCTTCTAATGCTTCACAAGCTCGATGCAATGCAGATCATGTGATTTAGATTACAGTACCGTATAGGTTTCAGGTTGGCAAATGCTGATAACTTATAAAATGTTTGGTCCCTAGGTACTAGCCACACTCGATCATATTCTATTCCTTCAGGCCACAATACAATACATGCCTCATTAAAACTTTGTATCACCGAGCTCGATAGCTGCAGTCGCTTAAGTGCGGCCAGTATCCAGTAATCGTGAGATAGTGGATTCGAGCCCCACTGTCGGCAGCCCTGAAGATGGTTTTCCGTGGTTTCCCATTTTCACACCAGGCAAATGCTGGGGCTGTATCTTAATTAAGGACACGGTCGCATCCTTCCCATGCCTAGGCCTTTCCTATCCCATCGTCGCCATAAGACCTATCTGTGTCGGTGCAACGTAAAGCTAATAGCAAAAAAAACTTTGTATCACACTGGTATTGATGGTGGAATTCAGAATGCACATTTTCAACAGCATACGTTTCACTTGCTGTCCATTTAGGGGTGATATTAAAATGTCTAGGATATATGTTTTGCCTGTTACTAATTTCGTCAAGTAGAAAATATACTGGATTTTCATCTATTACTTGCGTGATTTGTTGCCAGTTTTCTTCAGGCAGAGGCTGAAGATATGATTTTCATAAGGGCCCTCATCTGGAACACACTTCCTAGTATATTTCTGCAAATACATTTTCATAATAGGGTTGCTGAGCCTGGGATGATGATGATGATGATACAGCAGATAATGCAATGATGATGATGATGGTGATGATGATATTGGTTTTACGTCCCACTAACTACTTTTCCAGTATTCGGAGACGCCGAGATGCCGGAATGTAGCCCCGCAACATTCTTTTACGTATCAGTAAAGGCTGACGTATTTGAGCACCTTCAAATACCACCGGTCTGAGCCAGGATCGAACCTACAAAGTTGGGGTCAGAAGGCCAGTGTCTTAACCGTCTGAGCCACGCTGCCCGGCTTGGAAAGAGGAATATCACATACTACAAACGTCTTTGCTGTTTCAGTAAAAATATTGAATTTGAAGAAGTCATTGCCTCACCCATGAATTGTTGTCGCACTCCACCCTTACTACATGGTAGTTCCTTATTCTTCACATGTTTTGCGCTAGCTGTTTGCTGTATAACATGATTACGTTGGTGTTTTTATCAATTTTTATTGATACCTCAAAAACCTCAGAACAGACCTATGGCTCTGAATGCAATCTGCACTAAACTGCTTAGCGCCATCACGTATTTTTTCGGCGTTCATTTTCTGTTTCAGCGTACTTTATACTGATACTCATACTGGCAACGTAGGACAATGGCAGACACCACACGCAGTCAAAGCGTATTCTGAACCGTAACCTACGTAATCTAACAAGGCCGACAGATAAGCAGCTATCGGAGGGCTGAAATCTAATACTTAAACTATCACCAGGTTCGTACTAAGCTCCGACGAGTGCAGTATGGGGAGCCTACAATCCTAGCGGCGAATTGGGGAAGTACAAACGAAACGTTCGGTTTTCTTGTTTAATTTTTTTTAGGAATAAAATGCGACAGTCCGCCTCTGTGGTGTAGTGGTTAGCGTGATTAGCTGCCACCCCCGGAGGTCCGGGTTCGATTCCCGGCTCTGCCACAAAATTTGAAAAGTGGTACGAGGGCTGGAACGGGGTCCACTCAGCCTCGGGAGGTCAACTGAGTAGAGGTGGGTTCGATTCCCACCTCCGCCATCCTCGAAGTGGTTTTCCGTGGTTTCCCACTTCTCCTCCAGGTGAATGCCGGGATGGTACCTAACTTCAGGCCACGGCCGCTTCCTTCCCTCTTCCTTGTCTATCCCTTCCAATCTTCCCATCCCCCTACAGGGCCCCTGTTCAGCATAGCAGGCGAGGCCGCCTGGGCGATGTACTGGTCATTCTCCCCAGTTGTATCCCCCGACCAAGAGTCTGAAGCTCCAGGACACTGCCCCTGAGGCGGTCGAGGTGGGATCCCTCGCCGAGTCCGAGGGAAAAGCCGAACCTGGAGGGTAAACAGATGATGATGATGATAAAATGCGACAAAGAAGCCAAAAAAGTTATTCAACAAGTGACATTATGGAAAGGTGCAAGAAGGTGCTAGCACTGAGAAAAGGCGCAACTACCGGGCGAGTTGGCCGTGCGTGTAGAGGCGCGCGGCTGTGAGCTTGCATCCGGGAGATAGTAGGTTCGAATCCCACTATCGGCAGCCCTGAAAATGGTTTTCCGTGGTTTCCCATTTTCACACCAGTCAAATGCTGGGGCTGTACCTTAATTAAGACCACGGCCGCTTCCTTCCAACTCCTAGGCCTTTCCTATCCCATCGTCGCCATAAGACCTACAGTATCTGTGTCGGCGCGACGTAAAGCCCCTAGCAAAAAAAAAGGCGCAACTAAAACACAGTTAGGGGTGCTCATTTTGCGTTTTCTTTGAAAGACAAGATAATTTGGGCATTTTAATTAATAGCGAAAGAGAATTAAGGTGCAACACCTAAAATTCCCAACTCTAATTGTTACTACTGTTACCTCACCAAGCAGAGTGGCTGCGCGTGTTAGTGCAATGCGGCCATAGCGCCAAGCTCTGCATTCGGGAGACAGGTGGGTTCGAACCCCACCGACGACTATCCTCAGAATGGTTTTCTGTGTTTTCCCCATTTTCACTTCCATGCAAATGTCGGCACAGTTCCTATTCATAGGCCACTGCCGATTCCTTCGACATCCTTACCAGTTTCAGTCACCATCATTCATTATATCTTCATTAGCTCCTCAGCTGAAGTTGGCATCAGGAAGGGCATCCGGCCGAAAAAACATGCCATAACATTTCATGTCGCCTCATCCCCAACGGAAACGGAACTAAAGGATAGACATACATACAGTACATACATCACGTCCTTCAGTTAAGTTTCATGGTACTTTATTGTGTACAGTGCTCAATGTTGTGCTGGGCAATGGCTAACATGGCCGAAAGTCAAATATGTATTTGAGAAAGATATTGACTCCGAAACAGTGACGAAACTGTAGTTGACTTGCTAAAAATCAATAAAAATATTATAGGTTTTTACGTCTCACTAACTACTTTTACGGTTTTCGGAGACAGTAAGGTGCCGAAATTTTGTCCCGAAGGAGTTCATTTAGGGTACGTGGCAGTAAATCTACTGACACGAGACTGGCATATTTGAGCACCTTAAAATACTACCGGACTGAGCAAGGATCCGAACGTGCCAACTTGGAGTCACGATGGCCAGCGCTTTACCATCTGAGCTCCTTAGCTCGGCTATTGAAAAACATTGTACTCGTTTTATTTGGTTCAGGTACCTGCTACATAAATGTCCATTTAATTTAAAACCATGCCAGTGAAGCCGAAAACTAGGTATGTCGTCACGACGATCATAAAATGTTAGACTTCCGAATATACGGTAGCCTATATTCTTTTTTCTTAATCCTTTTACCCTTCAGCGTTGGTTTTTCCCTCGGACTCAGCGTGGGGTCCCACCTCTACCGCCTCAAGGGCAGTGTCCTGAAGCGTGAGACTTTAGGTCGGGGGATACCACTGGGGAGGAGGAAAAGTACTTCGTCCAGGCTGCCGCATCTGCTATGCTAAACAGGGGCCTTGTAGGAGGATGGGAAGATATGAAGGGATATACAAGGAAGCGACCCTGGCCATAAGTACCATCCCGTTATTTGCCTGGAGGAGAAGTGGGAAACCACAGAAAATCAGTTCGAGGATGGCTGAGGAGGGAATCGAACTCTCTGTACTCAGCTGACCTCACGAGGCTGAGTGGACCCCGTTGCAGTCCTCGTACCACTTTTCAAATTTTATGGCAGAGCCGGGATCGAACCCGGGCGTCCGGGGATGGCGGCTAATCACACTACCACTATACTACAGAGGCGGTCTGCAGTATATTCATTTCATAAAATTGAATCGTTGATCACTTTTAGATTAATGATGCGTAGGGTGTGTATAACTCGAGATAGAAACTAAGAAATCTATTTAATATAACAGATCGAAATAATAAAATAAAACTTATCGCAAAATATTAAGGAGTAGACGAGAAATATTGTTGTTTGCCCATTTCCTTAATTACGCCCGCATCTTCATCTTTTTAGTTCCTCATCCGTCATAATTGAATGCACGCTTTTCCTGTATAATGTTGTTCTTCACTATAGATCATTCCATGTTAAGAAAACAGTATTGCTCTTATGGTCCTACAAGGAGCGAACACCCCCCCCCCTCCCGCCCGCTCTTAGACACCCATAATTCCTCGTGACTAAGGAATATTATAAATTATTTTATATTTTTTATGAAAGAAAGAAGAAAGATGAGGCATTTCTTTCCTGCGTTATTAAAATAACTTCTTAAGATTCCCTACTTCATAAATACAATCGCAGGGAGGAAGCTTGATGGCGAGCACAGTCATCGCTTTGTTGCTTTCCTTCATTTTCCGTCTGTGTCGCTTTGGCACATGTACCGTGTAATCTCTTACTCTGTGAATCGCTAGCAGTTTATCACTGTTGTTGCGTATGTGCATTAGTCTTTGTATCAGTGCGTACGTATCTGGTGCCGTCGTTTTCCCGTTATGCTGTGAATACCGAAATTAACCCTCTCTAAACCCCCTCTACGAACCAACTACACTGGCGAGCAGGGGGAGAGGTAATACTCTCACGTGGCGCGTCCCAGGTGGCGGATAGGGGGGTCCTAACCGGCTTGTCGGCGGACTTGAGCGAAATAAAATAGCTCTCGCGGACGGCACACACCCCCTGTGGGTGGGGAACGCAGGCAAAGAATACACCCCCGGCATCCCCTGCCTGTCATAAAAGGCGACTAATAGGGGCGACCAAGGGATGATCGAATTAGAACCATGAGACTACTTGTAATTAGTACCACCACGCGGGGAACACCATGGGTCGCCTTTACTTGCGCGTAGTGCCACTATGCTAGGTACACAATAGGTTTGTGATTAGCAGTGACAGTGTGTGAATCAGGGTGAGTTTTACAGTACCTGTGATTAGTACCACTATATGAGCAACACCAGTATGTGAGGAAAACCACGGGATAGTACGAGTCCCTGTGATTAATACGCCTATGTTGCGTTGCCTGTAAATGAAAAATGAAATGTCGTGTGGCTTTTAGTGCCGGGAGTGTCCAAGGACATGTTCGGCTCGCCAGGTGCAGGTCTTTCGATTTGACCCCCGTAGGCGACCTGCGCGTCATGATGAGGATGAAATGATGATGAAGACGTCACATACACCCAGCCCCCGTGCCAGCGAAATGAATCAATCATAGTTAAATTTCCCGACCCTGGCGGGAATCGAACCAGGGATCCCTGTGGCCAAAGGCCAGTACGCTAACTATTTAGCCATAGAGCCGGACGCGTTGCCTGTAAATGGCACCGCAAGGCGAGAAACACCATAGGTCTGTGTTACATGTGCGTATTACATTACCTGTGAGTAGTACCATAATGTGTGGAATACCGCGAGTCCACGCTACTTTTGATTAGTACCGCAACATGACAAATGCCATGGTTCTACTTTCCTAGCGATAAGTACCTTTATGAGGGGCCGATGACCTGGATTTTGGACCCCTTTAGACAACAAACATCATCGATTCAGGATTGTGCTTTAGAACCAGTCCCTTGGTCAGAAATACTATTCTTTTACGATAGTTTCTGGGAATGTGGGGCATTGCGTGTCGGATCCGCTGATTGTTTTAAATTCATATCCATCCATTCGTCATCACGTTTTGAATCCTGGTCAGTGGACGATTTTTGACTTTAAAATTGTCGTTACATTTCGTACCATTAAGGGCCAATGACCTACATGCTAGGTCCCTTTAAACAACAAGCATCATCATCATCATCATCATCATCATAAACCCCCTCCCCTTGAGTCCATAAAAATAATTTTCAGCTTACTTTCTTCCCCTTTTATCTTGAAAAACAGTCTCTCACATTAATTTATGTGTCGCCGTTTTCCCGTAATGATGTTGAGCAGAGCCGTTCGATATGACAACCGTGTTGTCATAAGAGCAATACTGTTTTCTTAACATGAAATGCTGTTTATAAATGCTGAACTGATAAAAGCGCAGCAGTGAATCACGGCATGGTACCGGGAAGTTAAGTACCACAGCAACGTTCATTACATTAGCCACTATCGACTAGAAATGAAAGCCAGACTTCTGTACCTCCGTCCCAGTTCTTGTTACCCGCATCCTGCCCATATCAAAATGTATGTCCTTGTCCTTATTCTCTCTACATCCTTACCTTCTAGCTTGAACCGACTGTGTCTGTCCCATCGTGACATCTATATATACACTGACTGACAGAGCAAATGCAACACCAAGAAGGAGTGGTCAGAACTTTATGCCAATTGCAGGGTAGACTGACGTCACTGAGGTATGCTCATGATGTGAAATTGCGCCGCTGTGCTGCGCACGTAGTGAACGATAAATGGGACACGGCGTTGGCGAATGGCCCACTTCGTACCGTGATTTCTCAGCCGACAGTCATTGTAGAACGTGTTGTCGTGTGCCACAGGACACGTGTATAACTAAGAATGCCAGGCCGCCGTCAACGGAGGCATTTCCAGCAGACAGACGACTTTACGAGGGGTATGGTGATATGGCTGAGAAGGGCAGGTTGGTCGCTTCGTCAAATCGCAGCCGATACCCATAGGGATGTGTCTACGGTGCAGCGCCTGTGGCGAAGATGGTTGGCGCAGGGACATATGGCACGTGCGAGGGGTCCAGGCGCAGCCCGAGTGACGTCAGCACGCGAGGATCGGCGCATCCGCCACCAAGCGGTGGCAGCCCCGCACGCCACGTCAACCGCCATTCTTCAGCATGTGCAAGACACCCTGACTGTTCCAATATCGACCAGAACAATTTCCCGTCGATTGGTTGAAGGAGGCCTGCACTCCCGGCGTCCGCTCAGAAGACTACCATTGACTCCACAGCATAGACGTGCACGCCTGGCATGGTGCCGGGCTAGAGCGACTTGGATGAGGGAATGGCGGAACGTCGTGTTCTCCGATGAGTCACGCTTCTGTTCTGTCAGTGATAGTCACCGCAGACGAGTGTGGCGTCGGCGTGGAGAAAGGTCAAATCCGGCAGTAACTGTGGAGCGCCCTACCGCTAGACAACGCGGCATCATGGTTTGGGGCGCTATTGCGTATGATTCCACGTCACCTCTAGTGCGTATTCAAGGCACGTTAAATGCCCACCGCTACGTGCAGCATGTGCTGCGGCCGGTGGCACTCCCGTACCTTCAGGGGCTGCCCAATGCTCTGTTTCAGCAGGATAATGCCCGCCCACACACTGCTCGCATCTCCCAACAGGCTCTACGAGGTGTACAGATGCTTCCGTGGCCAGCGTACTCTCCGGATCTCTCACCAATCGAACACGTGTGGGATCTCATTGGACGCCGTTTGCAAACTCTGCCCCAGCCTCGTACGGACGACCAACTGTGGCAAACGGTTGACAGAGAATGGAGAACCATCCCTCAGGACACCATCCGCACTCTTATTGACTCTGTACCTCGACGTGTTTCTGCGTGCATCGCCGCTCGCGGTGGTCCTACATCCTACTGAGTCGATGCCGTGCGCATTGTGTAACCCGCATATCGGTTTGAAATAAACATCAATTATTCGTCCGTGCCGTCTCTGTTTTTTCCCCAAGTTTCATCCCTTTCGAACCACTCCTTCTTGGTGTTGCATTTGCTCTGTCAGTCAGTGTATATAATAAGAGTTTTGTCTGTACATTGCTCAAATTTGAAAATAATGGTATTTCTGTATCGGTCATGTCCACAGTAACAAGAAAATGCATTTTTTACTTTTCCGTAATTTCTGTCTGTCTGTCTGTCTGTCCGTCTGTATGTATGTACACGCATCACGAGAAAACGGCTGAAGATAATTTAATGAAAATCGGAATGTAAAGTCGGGTGATGAACCGCTACAATCTAGGCTATAAATTATTTTAATCACGCTAAGTGAAATGGTAGTTTAGGGGAAGGCCTGAAATTTAATTCTCAAATATTTGTTATTAGTGGTCGTGTCGTAATGAAAATCGCTAGACAAAGATGGAAAATAATTCGCTACAATATAGGCTATACACGCTGAGAAAAATGGTAGTTTAGGGGAAGGCCTAAATTTTAATTGTCAAATATTTATTTTTATTAGTGGTCGTATCTTCACGAAAATTGGTATGCAAAGTCGGGGAATAGGTCGCTATAATCTAGGCTATCAAGAATGTTATTCGCACTGAGTGAAATGGTAGTTTAGGGGAAGGCCTGAAATGTAATCTATATATAAAATAAGTGTTTTGCCTTGCATTGCTCAGAATTTGAAATGAATGATATTTCTGTTTCTGTCATGTCCACAGTTACGAGGAAATGCATTTTTTACTTTTCCGTAATTTCTGTCTGTCTGTCTGTCTGTCTGTCTGTCTGTCTGTCTGTCTGTCTGTCTGTCTGTCTGTACACGCATCAATAGAAAACGGCTGAAGAGAATTTAATGAAAATCGGTATGTAATGTCGCGTGATGAACCACTGCAATCTAGGCTACAAATTATTTTATTCACGTTGAGGGAAATGGTAGTTTAGGGGAAGGCCTGAAATGTAATTCTCAAATAAGTTATTTATGTTATTAGTGGTCGTATCGATAAATACTACATAACTAACATAACTTTAGTTATGTCGTAAGTTAGTAGTAGTTATGTAAGAAGTTATTAAATTTCCGATCACTTATGTCTTATACATTGTTACCGTACCGCATATAATCAGAGATATTCATGAATATGGATTTTTGTTACTAAGTCCATATCAGCGCCGAGTCACGAGAAAATGGGTAAACAGAATTTAGTGAAAATCGGTATGTAAAGTCTGAGAATAAGGAACTACAGTCTACGATATAAATAATTTTGTAGGACACCCTAATATCACAGAGTCGAAAGAGAACTAATGTGAAGGCCTGCAATATAGAAAGGTCATAAGCTTTATCAACAATAACATTACATTGACCATTGTTTGTTGTGATGTGCTTTTTGTCTTCTCTTTCCTCTCATCCCCGATAGATAGGTTTACTGCAGCGTTCCGAGGTTTTTTCAATTTGCTTTACGGCGCACCGACACAGGTAGGTCTTATGGTGACGATGGGATAGGAAATGAATAGTGGTGTGAAGGAAGCGGCCTTGGCTTTAAGTTACAGCCTGGTGTGACTGGTGTGAAAATGGGAAACCACGGAATACCATCTTCAGGGTTGCCGGCAGTGGGGTTCGAATCCACTATCTCCCGGATGCAAGCTCACAGCTGCGCGCCCCTAACCACACGGGCAACTCGCCTGGTCGTACCGACTGTAACAGCCTGCCTGTGTATTGGCGGGAAATAGCTGGGGAGTAAGATAACTTTCTTCCTTAGCATGCCATTCCTCTTGTTCATACATTTTCTGATATATCTGGTACGTAACGCACTGGTTCATCATAGTATTCGAGCTATTCAATCCCTACTCTGAGGCACTGATTGGAATGAGTAGTGTGCATATTTAACGGCATAATGACAGAGGAGTGTCCACGGCAGTCTGCGACCTGGTTATTCCAGCTCTGGAACTTTGGACTCTTAGATCGGCACCGTATTACTGTTCGTTGAAAGTGAGAAAGTGTGCGGTTTTTCATTTGATCGAGTATTTTATATGATAAAATTGCTTTTAATCGCTACATTCCTACTGACGTTTTTGTAATGACCTATGTTGAATTCAGTTAGGAAAACCACCAAGTCAGTCTTTATGAGAATCCCGTAGCGAAGCACGGGTACATCAGCTAGTTTGATATAAACTGGAGGTTCATTGCTCCGTTGCGCTATACCAGAAACCGCCACTGGTGCAGTATTGACTAGGCGGATGCACCAACATAACTAGTTTGGAAATAAAGCAGGAATAGCGTATAGTGTAAGATGCAGCATAAGAAATGAAAAACGGATGATAGTTGCCACGTTCTGGCCACAGAACTCTTAAGAATGATAAGTTTACCGTCTTATCAAATCCGGTTTTCCTGACTTGCTTTCTCTTAGATTACCAATGGGTAAATTTGCCTCGTCAGTCCGCCTCTGTGGTGTCGTGGTTAGCGTGATTAGCTGCCACCCCCGGAGGTCCGGGTTCGATTCCCGGCTCTGCCACGAAAATTTGAGAAGTGGTACGAGGGCTGGAACGGGGTCCACTCACCCTCGGGAGGTCAACTGAGTAGAGGTGGGTTCGATTCCCACCTCAGCCATCCTGGAAGTGGTTTTCCGTGGTTTCCCACTTCTCCTCCAGGCGAATGCCGGGATGGTACCTAACTTAAGGCCACGCTCGCTTCCTTCCCTCTTCCTTGTCTATCCCTTCCAATCTTCCCATCCCTCCACAAGGCCCCTGTTCAGCATAGCAGGTGAGGCCGCCTGGGCGAGGTACTGGTCATTCTCCCCAGTTGTATCCCCCGACCAAGAGTCTGAAGCTCCAGGACACTGCCCTTGAAGCGGTAGAGGTGGGATCCCTCGCTGAGTCCGAGGGAAAAAGCCGAACCTGGAGGGTAAACAGATGATGGTGATGATGATGAAATTTGCCTCGTCACGGTCGGGGTAATTATAGTTTCATTTTTTGATCTGCACCTCAGATAAGTGTCCTCCATTTTAACATGGATTTTTATAATTGTTGATCAGTAACTATTTCATAATAATAATAATAATTTCGTGCGGCTATTCCTAGCCTGGTGCAGCCCTTGTAAGGCAGACCCCCCTACGAGGGTGGGCGGCATCTGCCGCATTATGACAACTGCGTGTTTTCGTAGTGGAGGGTAGTGTTGTGTGTGAGTTGCAGGAATGTTAGGGATAGTACAAACACCCAGTCACCGGGCGAGTTGGCCGTGCGGTTAGGGGCGCGCAGCTGTGAGCTCGCATCCGAGAGATAGTGGGTTCGAACCCCTCTGTCGGCAGCTGTGAAGATGCTTTTCCACGTTGCATTCTCCAGCAAGTGGCTGACTGCCATGATGTAATTTTCTTGTCTCATGTCAGGATGATTTTAATAAAGGAGCTATCAGTATGTGTGTTTAAAGAGAATATCTGTCTCTTTACGGCCTATTGATACTCGTATTTCTCCGTTTTTAAATAAAAACTTCGACATGCAATTTCCATAAAATATGCAATACTAGCAAATATATGCAAATATATGCTCCACAAAACTTTACAAATGAGAACATGGAATAAATACTACTACAAACATTATTATTGTTATTATTTAGGATCATATTAAAAATTCATGAGGTTCCATGTAGAACCTAAAATTGTGCTACTAGACCTCTGTATTTTTTCTGATCTCTCGTATCTAATATGATATACATCGCCTGATTTCAGTGAATTACTCCAAATATTGTATAAGTTATACATGTTTAACTGTTGGAAGGTCACATCAGAAAGTCATCCTTTTTGTGGAAATATATACTATATACCCTAATTGGTTCCAAGTATCACCGCCAAATTACTTTTATAAACTTAGCAATAGTTAGGGGTCTTTTAGTATAAATATAAACATTCCGAAAAAAATCGGCACCGTTTTTGTGCGTTTTTTAACCATCCACACACAGAGGGAAATTCACCCTTCATTAGAAATCTCGTCGCTATATTAAATGGATTATCAGGCCATAGTACTATGTTACGAAATATTACATTTTCTATAACATCTACGGTTTTGGTAACAGTTCTGCAAATAATTGATTTTGATGTCCCATGCATTGCTGCTTCCTTTTGTTGCATGTTTCAATAAATTGCCGATCATTTCAATAATATAGTCAGCCTGTGTTGGGGTAATACGAAATCACTCGCGAAATTCCGTCGAAGTGAGGTTATGAAAGTTAAGCCTATCTTTGGACGTTCTCTTGTTGGATTCTTCATCACTGTCCTCACTTGATGCTAACAAAAGCTCTCGTCGTAACGTATTTATATCTCTCTCTCTTCTCTCTTAATCTGTTTATCCTCCAGGGTCGGTTTTTCCCTCGGACTCAGCGAGGTATCCCACCTCTACCGCCTTAAAGGCAGTGTCCTGGAGATTCAGACTTTGGGTCGGGGGATAAAACTGGGGAGAATGACCAGTACCTCGCCCAGGAGGCCTCACCTGCTATGCTGAACAGGGGCCTTGTGGAGGGATGGGGCGATTGGATGGGACAGGCAAGGAAGAGGGAAGGAAGCGGCCGTGGCCTTAAGTTAGGTACCATCCCGGCATTTGCCTGGAGGAGAAGTGGGAAACCACGGAAAACCACCTCCAGGATGGCTGAGGCGGGAATCGAACCCACCTCTACTCAGTTGACCTCCCGAGGCTGAGTGGACCCCGTTCCAGCCCTCGTACCACTTTTCAAATTTCGTGGCAGAGCCGGGAATCGAACCCAGACCTCCGGGGGTGGCAGCTAATCACGCTAACCACTACACCACAGAGGCGGACACGTATTTATATCACTAAACCAAATTCTACGCCAAGAAACTCGTGTACATACCTTTTAATTAACAGATGACAAGGGAATCATCTCTTTGCAAGATTTCTGAAAACTTTTCACTTCATTTCTTTGCAGTTTGCATTTCTGTACCAATGGAGGAACATAACAGACTTGAAAAGTGAAAAGATTCCTAACCAAGCTTAACTTTGCAAGCTAAATCTGAAAAGTGATGGTACCGGGCGAGTTGGCCGTGCGCGTAGAGGCGCGCGGCTGTGAAGCTTGCATCCGGGAGATAGTAGGTTCGAATCCCACTATCGGCAGCCCTGAAAATGGTTTTCCGTGGTTTCCCATTTTCACACCAGGCAAATTCTGGGGCTGTACCTTAATTAAGGCCACGGCCGCTTCCTTCCAACTCCTAGGCCTTTCCTATCCCATCGTCGCCATAAGACCTGACTGTGTCGGTGCGACGTAAAGCCCATAGCAAAAAAAAAAAGTGATGGTGGAACAAAATCGGAACTGAAAAGTGCAAAGTAATCTCCGTACAGGCCATGAAGGCCCTTGGAGTGATGGAAGGTAAAGGCTTCCACTATTCGTAACCTCGGCGCTTGATGGGGTAGAGTGATTAGGTGTACGCCCGGCCACCTTTGCCCCCAAGAATTAACCTGGTACTCGTTTTGGTGTAGGCTGAGTGCACCTCCGGATTTGGAAATCTCGTTTCTTAAATTTTACGACTTCCTGACGGGGATTCGAACCCACGTCCTTCCGGGCGAACCGAGCACGCCTTTACCGCCTCGGCCAGGCAGCCCCCGAAAAGTGCAAAGTGAAAAGTTGCAAAGTTCGCTCGTGGAACAGGACCCTGTACTCCGCGCAGTAGGTCGCTGTCATCAACTTTGCGGATGACTACATTGAAGAAATGTAATGCAATGATACTTGTTAGTTCATTTAATATAGCGTTCTATTAATATTGCCACTACTGTATTTACAGCCCTCCTATCAAACAGTTCCTGCATGTTTGTATAATATTCACGGACTTACACTTGTATGACACTTGCGCTTGTGTGCTTGTTGTTTAAAGGGGCCTAACATCTAGGTCATCGGCCCATGTGACACTTAGAACTGCCTTTTAGATAGGGTTCGAATTTAGTCGTTCCAATCAATCAGATTGTGTTCAAATTATTATTATTATTATTATTATTATTATTATTATTATTATTATTATTATTATTATTATTATTATTGTTACCGTGTTTTGGTGGTAGTTATGCATGAAAGAAGGTGCGGGGTGGTGAACGGGTCTCAAGCTACTAAAGTGAAATTAATTTTAAAATTTAACAAGGTTATATTTTCTTTTCAAAATTAGGTAACAACAAATAGAACAGGTACTTAGTAGCCGAAACACGATTGACAAATATATTTACATAGGTACCCCATTTGGGGCTTCAAAAGTCAGAAACATAATTCTTGAGCAATGAGCCCAACCTTACAATGAACACCATACAACAAAGGGGCCGAAAACCCCCAAACATGCCAAAAACATCTGCTTCCAATTACATCCAAAAGCCTCCTTGAGGCAGAAACACAATTTTCAAAAAGGGCAACTTCCCCTTAAAAATACAAGCCTATCATAGGCCACTCCGAACTCCACCTTTAAGCCGTCCTCAAAGGACATATACACAGGGGCAAAATACCCAACCTACTGAGGTCTGTTAAATAACAAGAAGATTAATACATGACCTCTAAAATAAAATTTGAGAGGAGGCGAACTTGCCCTCCCAATACACTTTGCTTAAGACCTACTTGGCACTAGGCCGTTAATACAAGGGCTAATCCCATACTACAGAGGTGACTTAATAGCAATTTACATTATATTACGGAAGAATTGGTTGAGAAAAATAAGTTCACCTCAAGACGATGTGAGTGGGAGCTCGAGAGGGTTAAGCACTCTCTATCCCGATATGTCGTTTGAAAATAGAATAGATACCAGTTGTTTTTACATTTTAGGAAAAGGTTACATGGTTGAACGCTTAGAACCCGCCCCGAAAGTTAAACTGCTGAGCTAGCAAAGAAAGAAGTTATTAATCGGCCATTACCTTGTTGTTGACCGCTGCCGAAGAAAGAGGCGCTTCCCGCCCCCTGCTATGTACTTAACACACTGAAAGATGGAACAAAAGTGTCCCGGAGACCCAAAAATCAGCAGTTTATAACCTCTCGTGGAAGGTTCTAGGCGTTAGGGGAATGAAAACACCCGCCCACAATTATTTTATTGGCTAGGACCCCGCAATCGATACAAGTTGGGGGAAGATACTCCAGATTGGTCAGAAATTAATAGAAGAATTCCGGGATTGGATACATTCATAACAAGGGGAAGAAAGGGGTAGATATTGCCAACTTAAACAAAGACAGAAAGAAATTTAACAAAGAACAAACTCTTGAAATTAAATTTTCTCCAACAAAATAGTTCTTTGACTCCGCACTAGGTTGCACTATTGTAGATCTTCAGTAGTGTCCTCTAGAAGAGAAAGTTCACACTTCTTACTTCAAGCGAAACAAAAACACATCAAAAATGACACAGTTCTAAAACTCCAAAATTTACAGGTAGTGACATCTTCTGAGAAGGTAGAAAATTAATACCGTCAATAAAGTTCAGACTTCCTCCAGCAGAGGAGTTTCAACAGGCGCACATTTTAAATTAGCGGAGTGGAGGTGTACCGCCCGGTACAGACCTCCCCCCCCCCAAAAGTTCCTCCAGAGATTTCACATGAAGTCAGTTTGAAACAAGTTCCAAGTTATGATGTGAATATGAAGATAGATTGCAGAAGCATTTATGAGATTTTCTTAATTTTTTTTTTCAAAATTTTGTTGTTGCAAGTGAAGTAAAGTCTTTAAGTTTGTAGAATTTGAGTTCTGAAGATTAACTTTTAATACTTAAAAGTGATGAAAAATTTTGCAATGTCCACCCAATATTGCTGTTGAATTCCCAAGTGTAGTCGATGCTTATAGTAACTGTTCATGTAGTTGATGGTGATGAAGTGGGACGGCCAGACCGGCCGTTGCGGCTTGCGTCCAAAGGAGGCCGCTCGGACCACTCAAGTACCCTGAGATACCGCTCGCCCGCACTATGAGGGGAGCAGAGGTGTTGAAACACGCCGCGCCCGCGGTGAACATATACAGGCTGCGGGCAAGTAGCAGGTCGTGCGCCGCACATCAGCCTTGGCCGGGAGGAGAGCTCCGGCTCGCCGTGCACATGTCGTCCTCGCTGGGGCCGAGGGGGCCCGTCCTCTGCTCCAGTTGCTGCACGGCGCCGCGCGGCTGCGGGGGCACTGAAACATTAAAGCTAGGCGGCAGAATTGTGTTGGACCATCATCTTTCTTTGAGGGCACAGGCTTGTGGAGAGGTTGAGGGGCCAGCGGCGTGCAAATATCCATGGCATAAGTTAAGCCACTGTGTAAGGTGGAGCAGGAGACGGGAGCGTGGTAATGGCCGAGGCAAGGACAGAATGGCAGTTTAACGGATCGGGAAAGGTTTTACAAGAGGCTTACATATAAGACAAAATATTATAGAAGGGGCAGAAAGCCTTAAAAGTTGAACTCAAAAAAATATAACCTTCATATTCCTTTCAAATTATATGAAGCAAGTTGACACAAAATTTACACTGGTTTCACCTGTGACAGGTGAACCCTAAATATCCTCTCTGTGGCTGGATTGCTTACTAACAATGTAACCGGTGTGAGAAAATCGAGAATGATGCATGGCCCATGAAATCTGGGGGCAAGCTTGCCCGCGGGAACAAAATTTTTGACCATTACTTGGTCACCTACCTTTAAAGGGGTGGGTCTCCGTCCACGATCATACCTTTCCCTAACCTTTTCATGAGATACTTTAAGATTTGCTTTAGCCTTCTTCCAAAGATCTTTAATGTTATCCGGATCTATTGTCTCGGGTAGAATGTCATTCAGAGACCAGAGGTTAGAGAGCGGCGAGTTGGGAACAAACTTGAACATCAAAGAAGCTGGAGTGAATTTATGTGATTCATGAACCGCCGAATTCAAAGCAAAAGCTAACCAATGCAGGGACGTGTCCCACCTGGAATGATCATCATGATGATAGGCAATCAGTGCGGACCTGAGATTACGATTAACCCGTTCAGCCAGAGATGGTTGAGGGTAATAAGCCGAAGTAGTTACATGAGAGATGGACAAGTCAAAACAGAATTTTCGAAATAAATTAGATGTAAAAGCCTTAGCATTATCAGATACAATATATTGGCACGGACCAAAAGAAGCAAAAATAGAATTTAAGCAAGTAATGGTAGACTGAGCGGTAGCCAGCTTAGTCGGAAATAACCAGGAAAATCTGGTAAAACCATCTACACATACAAAGATGAATTTGTTGGCATTTCCCTTCGACTGGGGGAAGGGTCCTACATAATCAATATACAGGCGTTCCATGGGGCGCGATGCTTGATGCGAAGACAAGAGGCCTACCTTGGTGGACATGGTGGGTTTACTGAGCAAACAAGATTTACAAGCTTTTACAAGTTCACGGATTTCACCGTCCATACCTTTCCAGATGAACATTTCACGAATCTTTTCACGAGTTTTAAAGATACCCAGATGCCCTCCTAATGGGGTCTCATGATAATACTTGAAGATCATAGGTACAAGAACCGCTGGAACAACAACTTTCATCATCTTGTCGTGCCTCGAAGGGCAACATAGAACACCATTCCTCAGAACATAAGGGACAACATGTTCCCCAGAAGAAAGGGTTTCCATTATCGGAGCCAGCGTCGGATCTTCACGTTGGTATTTCTCAATATCCCTAAAAAGCATGGGAGCATCTGTTAAGATGGCATTAACACCAGATAGTATGGACTCGGACGGTGATGAACTGTCGACCGGTTCGTGGGTCTCGACGTCGTTATGAAACATACGGCTGAGTCCATCAGCAACAACATTTTCAGTACCTCTGATATGTCTAACATCAAACTGGAAGGCGGAAATACGAATAGCCCAGCGGGCTATACGACCGGTACGACGCGGCCTACCTAAGACCCAGCTTAGGGCTTGATTATCTGTTTCCAGGTCGAATTTGACATGTTCCAGATAGAGACGGAACTTTTCTAAGGCAAATAAGACTGCCAAACCTTCAAGCTCATATATGGAGTACTTTGCTTCTTGAGCCGAGAGAGTCCTAGATGCATAGGCGATGGGGCGCCTCCCTAGTTCAGTCTCTTGAAGAAGGACTGCAGCTACCGCTGACGACGACGCGTCGGTTTGGACGATGAATTTCTTCGAGAAATCAGGCATAGCAAGTACAGGGGCATTACAAAGTGCTAATTTAAGGTCTTCAAAAGCGGCTTGTTGAGAAGGTCCCCACTCGAATTTGATGCCTTTCCTACGAAGAAGATTTAAGGGCGCCGCTCTATTAGCGAAGTTAGGAATAAACTTCCTGAAGAAATTCACCATACCAATGAACCTGGCGATACCTTTAATGTCCTTGGGAGGTTTAAAGTCACGGATGGCCTGTGTTCTAGAATGATCGACTGCTACACCATCAGGTGACACAATATGCCCTAGGAAAGACATAGAGGGCTTAGCAAAGGCAACCTTGGACAACTTAACAGTTAACCCAGCCTTACGAAGGCGATCGAGAACTTCTCGCAGATGATCTAGATGTTCTTCAAAAGTTTCTGAAAATACGACGACATCGTCCAAGTAGTGATATAAGTACTCAAATTTTATGTCGGAGAAGACCCTATCTAGTAGCCTAGTGAGTACAGCTGCTCCCGTCAGGAGCCCGAAAGGCACGCGGTTGTATTCATATAAATTCCAGTCCGTGGCAAACGCTGTAAGGTGTTTTGACTCTTCGGCAAGGGGAATTTGATTGTAGGCCTGATTTAAGTCCAAGATGGTGAAGAACTTGGCCTTACGAAACCATGAAAAACAAGAATGAAGGTCAGGAAGGGGCACAGATTGCAACACCACCTTCCGATTGAGAGCCCTGTAATCAATGACAGGCCTGAAGCCTCCTTGGGGTTTCGGGACTAGAAAAATAGGCGATGAATACGCCGACTTAGAGGGCCTAATAATACCATCCTTCAACATCTGGTCGATAATTTCTTTCAGAGCCTTCATTTTAGGTGGAGATAGCCTATAAGGTGGAAAACGGACAGGAATCGAATCCGTGACCTCAATTTTGTATTCAATAAGGTCAGTAACACCAAGAGTATCAGAGAACACCTCTGGAAATGACTGACATAATTTACGAATACTATCAGCCTGCTCCTCAGGTAGATGTCTAAGGTCTAACAACATCTCATCCTGGGTAGGCGAAATAGATGAACATGACACAGAACAAGGGAATTTTACAATTGGACGCAAATTTGAATGTGCACGACTTACTCTGAAGATCGAGCACAAGACCAGTGTGAGAAATAAAGTCCGCTCCCAGTATAATGGGGCAAGACAATTGCTTGGCCACAAACAATTTAATTTTCCATGTAAACTTAAAAATACGAATTTTGACCAGTAAGGAACCTAGAATTTCTAATGGAGATGAATTAGCCGATACGTATTGAACAGGAGATGAGACATAGGCAGGTAGTTTACAAACAGATTTCAATTTAGAATACCATTCAGCCGAAATAATCGAACAAACACTGCCTGAATCTAAGAGAGCTGTTATAGGCTCGTTATTTAACTCAATCTTAAGAAAAGGAACAGGTGCGGGGGTATCCGCCGCAATCCTAAGACATTCTTTAGGGCATTCAAAAGATGAATTTGAAGGCTGATCGTTCTCTGCATTTACAACCTGTTTACTAGGGGCTGAGTCTCGGGAAGATGGATTAGTCGACTCAGCCGAAGCCACTAGTCACTTTTTATTATTGGCAGAGTTGGAATTTGCACCGGAAGTTGAGCAGGAGGGGGTGCTATTTGAGTTTGGGCAATTCTTGGCGATATGTGAGAAGGCCCCACACTTAAAACAGCCTTTTGATGACCCGGTTCCATTCCTTGTCCCACTTGGCTTGATCAGAGGACACTTGTTGCGCAGATGGTCAGGCGACCCGCAAGCGTAACATTTACGGGGATTGACTGGTCGGCGAGGTGGAGGCCGAGTGTTACTAAAGGAAGGCGGGGGTTCTTTCGCGACACGCAAGGAATCGGCGTATCTAACTCCTTCCGCTGAGACGGCCAATGCTTCAAGTTCAGAGAAACTTTGCGGGCACGCCGCGAAACACAAATATGACCTATAGGGAGGTGAAATTCCCTCGACAATAGCCTGTACAATCTGATCTTCAGGAAAATGAAGGGCAAACACCCTAGTGTAAAACTTAATGTCCTGTATGAAATCAGCCAAGTTTTCATCCAAGCGCTGTACACGATAATAGTACTTCTGAATAAGGGAGGACCTGGCCCTAGCCGGGATGAAGTTAGCTAGCAAATGGGCATGGAAATCCTCAATAGATGATTGCTCGGCAATGGCTCTTACGATTTTATCTGAGAGAATACCAATAGGATACGGATAGATAATTTGCAAAATTTGACATGGAGAAAGAGAAAACACAAGGGCATGATCCTGAAATTCAACTAGAAATCTTAAAAAAGAAATTACATCACTGGTGGTATTAACGGAAAACTTAGAGATACCTCTGAGCAACATTACCAATGGATGAGGCAGGCTGCTAAACCCGGGTGACATAGTAGGTAAAGGTTTCAATGGCAAGGAAGTTAATTCAGAACGGATGTTACTCAGCGATGCACGGCGTTCAGACTCGTTGTCCAATGGGGCAGAGATAGTTTGAGCAGCGATGGTTTTCCTATTTACTTCTCCCTTAGCAGGTTCTTCCTCGCTACCTACATTCACTATGGTGGGTTGATCAGATTTGGGAGGAACTTCCCCAGTTAACAATTGAGTGACCTTACTAGATAATTCGGAAATATTTTCCAGGAGCGTACTAGCTTCCTTCCTCTGAACGTCATTCAGTTTTAGAGACAACAGATCGTTAACCCTATTCGAAAAATGATATAGCCTGCCTTGCACGCGCTTAATTTGATTCGGAGACGGATCATTTTCATCAAAAAAACTAACTACAGAAGCTAGCCCAGTAATATTCTCCGTGATCGTGGAAAGAGAGTCGTCAATTTCTTTCTCTCCCAAATTGGGGATGGAAATGGGCAAATCAAGGGACTCTCTAAGCTTGTTAGTGTCTACTGCAACCGTGCCTCCAGATTGCACATTTCTGATAGTTAATTCATAGATCAACTCCTCTTTGCGCAAATAATTAAGATGGAGAACATCGCGAGGGCCTGGCATGATAACAGAACAATTTTTACAAGTCAAAAAAAAATTCCAGCAACTGGGAAAATAGTTAGAGTTCGGAACAAACAATGTTTAGCCGTCAAAAGGGGCTAAATTGAGACCCATTCAACCACGCTCTGCTACCACTTGTTACCGTGTTTTGGTGGTAGTTATGCATGAGAGAAGGTGCGGGGTGGTGAACGGGTCTCAAGCTACTAAAGTGAAATTAATTTTAAAATTTAACAAGGTTATATTTTCTTTTCAAAATTAGGTAACAACAAATAGAACAGGTACTTAGTAGCCGAAACACGATTGACAAATATATTTACATAGGTACCCCATTTGGGGCTTCAAAAGTCAGAAACATAATTCTTGAGCAATGAGCCCAACCTTACAATGAACACCATACAACAAAGGGGCCGAAAACCCCCAAACATGCCAAAAACATCTGCTTCCAATTACATCCAAAAGCCTCCTTGAGGCAGAAACACAATTTTCAAAAAGGGCAACTTCCCCTTAAAAATACAAGCCTATCATAGGCCACTCCGAACTCCACCTTTAAGCCGTCCTCAAAGGACATATATACAGGGGCAAAATACCCAACCTACTGAGGTCTGTTAAATAACAAGAAGATTAATACATGACCTCTAAAATAAAATTTGAGAGGAGGCGAACTTGCCCTCCCAATACACTTTGCTTAAGACCTACTTGGCACTAGGCCGTTAATACAAGGGCTAATCCCATACTACAGAGGTGACTTAATAGCAATTTACATTATATTACGGAAGAATTGGTTGAGAAAAATAAGTTCACCTCAAGACGATGTGAGTGGGAGCTCGAGAGGGTTAAGCACTCTCTATCCCGATATGTCGTTTGAAAATAGAATAGATACCAGTTGTTTTTACATTTTAGGAAAAGGTTACATGGTTGAACGCTTAGAACCCGCCCCGAAAGTTAAACTGCTGAGCTAGCAAAGAAAGAAGTTATTAATCGGCCATTACCTTGTTGTTGACCGCTGCCGAAGAAAGAGGCGCTTCCCGCCCCCTGCTATGTACTTAACACACTGAAAGATGGAACAAAAGTGTCCCGGAGACCCAAAAATCAGCAGTTTATAACCTCTCGTGGAAGGTTCTAGGCGTTAGGGGAATGAAAACACCCGCCCACAATTATTTTATTGGCTAGGACCCCGCAATCGATACAAGTTGGGGGAAGATACTCCAGATTGGTCAGAAATTAATAGAAGAATTCCGGGATTGGATACATTCATAACAAGGGGAAGAAAGGGGTAGATATTGCCAACTTAAACAAAGACAGAAAGAAATTTAACAAAGAACAAACTCTTGAAATTAAATTTTCTCCAACAAAATAGTTCTTTGACTCCGCACTAGGTTGCACTATTGTAGATCTTCAGTAGTGTCCTCTAGAAGAGAAAGTTCACACTTCTTACTTCAAGCGAAACAAAAACACATCAAAAATGACACAGTTCTAAAACTCCAAAATTTACAGGTAGTGACATCTTCTGAGAAGGTAGAAAATTAATACCGTCAATAAAGTTCAGACTTCCTCCAGCAGAGGAGTTTCAACAGGCGCACATTTTAAATTAGCGGAGTGGAGGTGTACCGCCCGGTACAATTATTATTATTATTATCGTGTCATAAACATTTAGAATATACAAGTAAAATTACTCGGTTACATTGCGCACATTTCGACAAAAACTTTGCTACATCATGTGGAATGTGTGTGCCTTGAAAGAGTTCATCTTCTTGGCACAGTGGACATCGAAGCACGTGCTTTAGAGCATGGTTTTCCCCGCATTCATACTTGATCTTGTTAGAATCGATGTAACACGATCTCGCTAAGGTCACTTTCTATCTGCTCACACCTGATCTCAAACTATTTAAGGATTTCCACGTGTAATTGCTCATTTGACTATGAAGTTCCAGATTTGGACTTAACATAACTTTTTTCATTTTAGAAAATGTCGGAAAGATGTACGTTGTCCCAGGTATAGAAAACCAGGAACGAGCGAAATTCAAGTTTTTCAAGTTTCCATAAGGCAGTGTCGTGTAAAATTTCAAGATATTTCGTTCAGTAAGCAAGTTTTGTTAATACATTTCATTCGAATAAGAATGTATCGCTTCCAAATGAAACTCAGGAGACAAATCTTCAGCGTCACAGCTGAAATGGATTTTGAAACAATTTCAGGTTTTCCTGAGCACTATCTACTGTAAACCCTACAAACCTTTCTTGGAACTGTTCTTTTAGATTACAAATAACTTTACAACAAAAGAAGTCGTAAATGGTGTGATAGATTCAATTTTTACTGTGCACAAGAAGGAAAATTAGAGTAGCAGTTAATAGAAATATTCCTCGAAGATAATTAATGTTTGTTCGAAACCTTTCATATGTGCATAAAGCTCAGTAATAAGACAATACACTCCCTGACATTTTAAATTTAGAAAATTAATTTTCCCTGTCAGGTCTACAAGGAATGCTAATTTCCATAACCACAAATCATCTGAAAAAAGATCACTAGACGTTTTCTCTTGTTCATGGATATGTCAATTTCTGTGTGAATCTCGAAAAATCGTTTCGGGACTTTACCTCCGCTAAGCCAACGAAAATAACAGCGGTAAGGAATATCCTGGTTTTTAAGAACATCCATTTAAAAATTGACAGTGTGCAAGAGCATTCGACCAGATGACGTTCACAGTACTTTACAACATCCATCTAATCAGACTAAAGATTAACCATGCAGTCTGCCGATGTATTATGCAGTGAAGAATCCTTCCCTGCCCCAACCTTTTCAACTGCTCTACAGATTTTCCTAACAAGCCAGTCTTCGTTCCACACTTGTTACGTCCGCCATCAGTAGTGACATATTTAATATGTTTCCACTGTTTGATAAATTTTCCTGCACTTTCGAAAAAAGCAATTTTTCCAAGCTATGAACTGCACTCCGTGCGGTTAGCGGCGCGCAGCGGTGAACTTGCATCCGGGGGATGGTGGTTTGAGCCCCTCTGTCCGCAGCCCTGAAGACGGTTTTCCGTGGTTTCCCATTTTCACACCACGGCCGATTCCTTCTCACTCCTCCGCCTTTCCTATCCCATCCTCGCCGTAAGACCTATCTGTGTCGGTGCGACGTAAAGCAAGTTGTAGAAACAAAGTTTCAAAATTATTTGACTGCACAATTCAATTCAAGCAAATGCCTCGAATTTGTAACATCGGTTGATTCGTCCACATGAGCTGAAAAGTAGCCTAATCAAATTATTTTCCCCATTGCCTAATCATCAGGTTTGTACCTGTCTGTAGCACAATAAATAAATAAATAAATAAATAAATAAATAAATAAATAAATAAATAAATAAATAAATAAATAAATCTAAATAGACAATTGGTAAGGTGACTCGTAGCTTTTACGTGGAGAAAGAAAGACAGATAGACAAACAGACCAACATTCAGATTTATTTATTTATTTGAAGGTCATTGTGAAAACAGGCAAAGTGTACATAAAGTATGTGGTACATAGAAATTCTGTATGTTTTGCATTATATTCCACAAATCCTCAGTTACAGCAATGCTTCGTCAAGGGCGAAAGGCAGATTCCTGCGACAAATCGTGTGCACTTCACTCAATTGTTTGACTCCGTAGCTGACGGGTTACAAAGCTGACCTTTGACCCAAGGGGTCCCAGGTTCGATTCCCGGCCGGGTTGGGGATTTTCAACTTCATAGGTTATTTTCACCGGCTCGGTGGGTGGGTTTTTGTGGCGTCTTCAACATTAAATTCCATGGTAGGCAGGGTACACCCTCACAGACGCGCAGGAGGCCCATGGGCGTCATCTCAAAAGACCCGTACCAGATATACCTTGGGGCATACAGTTTCACAAGTTTATCTGCGACTACGCAGTAAGCATAAGAGTAATTCCACTGGCCGATGACCTAGGTGTTAGGCCCCTTTAAACAACAAGCGACAACAAGTAATTCCATTGAGGGGGACTCTACTGAATTTTCCATCTCTGTTCATTTTAGCTTGATTTATACAACATTTGGTGAGACAGTTAAAACAGTTTAAATTAAGAAATGTCACCATTTGGTTTAAACTGAATAATTCGTATCAAAATGGCCTTTTTCCGCTTTTTTTTCAGATGCTCCAAACTTAACAATGTTTGGGTTTCTGGTTTGAAACCTGGTTGTTAGCATCATGATTGTTTCATTCTTCTTCTTCTTTATCTGTTTACTCTCCAGGGTCGGTTATTCCCTCTGACTCAGCGAGGGATCCCACCTCTACCGCTTCAAGGGCAGTGTCCTGGAGCTTCAGACTCTGGGTCGGGGGATACAACTGGGGAGGATGACGAGTGCCTCGCCCAGGCGGCCTCACCTGCTATGCTGAACAGGGGCCTTGTGGAGGGATAGGAAGATTGGAAGCGATAGACAAGGAAGAGGGAAGGAAGCGGCCGTGGCCTTAAGTTAGGAACCATCCCGGCATTTCCCTAGAGGAGAAGTGGGAGACCACGGAAAACCACTTCCAGGATGACTGAAGTTGGAATCGAACCCACCTCTATTCAGTTGACCTCCCGAGGCTGAGTGGACCCCGTTCCTGAGTGGACCCCGTTCCAGCCCTCGTAGCACTTTTTCAAATTTCGTGGCATAGCCGGGAATCGAATCCGGACCTCTGGGGGTGGCAGCTAATCACACTAACTACTACACCACAGAGGCGGACGATTTTTATTATTTAAAGCTTGTATTTTAGCAATTTTTTATAAGTGGCATTGCACCTTCAGAACAGTTGATTTCTCCATGCGTTGACTCAAGATTTCAACCATTTTCAAAATGGATACTACAGATTGTGAACAACATATAAGTGCACGTGTGTTGAAAATTTAAAGCTAATCAGTTTAATGCTGGTTTGTCCGGAGCATTTTGAATTCTAGAACAATGTATATTTGAGAACATTGAAGCTAGGGTGGGGGTGACCTTTAAATCTGTCCAGAACCAAAGTGGACCTCACGGCTCTGCAGAGACCACTGCTCAACTCGAAGGCATGCAGGTTGCGAAGTGACGTGTGGTCAGCGCAACGAATCCTTTCGGCCGACATTCTTGAATTTTTAAACCGGGGCCGCTACCTTATTGTCAGATAGTTCCTTAATTGTTCTCACGCAGGTTAAGTTGACATCGAGCCAGCCCTCAGATCCAGATAAAATTCCCGAACCTGGACAAGAATAGAACCCGGGGCCTCCCTGTAAGAGACAGGCTAGACCGCCTGGCCGGCTTACAAATGGGCGCATCATAAAAATTGGGCTTGGGGGTGGGATACTGTCCCTCAAAATTTCGGGGTACCAAACTCTACTTTTTGTCGTTGATATTTTTGGTCTAAAATATATCAGTAGGATTTCATTGTAGGCCTACTTTTACAGGGATCGTGGTGACAGACTGAGGCCCTCGAAGAAGTGCGTAAGGAGACAGCACAACTTTGTACTCGTTGATATTACTGAGCAACGAAACTACTCGAGTTGGAGGTTCCAGCTTTAGCTTTCCAACGCACACTTATTGCACGGAATTGTCCGGCTCCATGGCTAAGTGGTTAGCGTGCTGGCCTTTGGTCACATGGGTCCCGGGTTCGATTCTCGGTAGGGTCGGGAATTTTAACCATAATTGGTTAATTTCGCTGGCACAGGGGCTGGGTGTATGTGTCGTCTTCATCATCATTTCATCCTCATCATGACGCGCAGGTCGCCTACGGGAGTCAAATCAAAAGACCTGCACCTGGCGAGCCGAACATGTCCTCGGACACTCCCGGCACTAAAAGCCATACGCCATTTCATTTTGCGCGGAATTGGTGACTGTGTTGTCCGATAAAATAACCAACCGAGTCATACATGTTAGTTCTCATGAGATAAAGGAAATAAATCTCACACTACTCTCTTAATCACTGAGAAAATGGTAAGTCACGGTTTTTGAGTAGACAAGCATTCTTTCTTCGCTCGGTAAACAATAGAGCATTTTAGATATGCTTGGAAGTCTGTCCTTGTGTGACTCTTACGTGACTTTGTGAAGGCCACAAGAACCGGCAGTTAGTAAAAGAACAGCGAGTAGTCCTTAGCCCAATTAATTCAACATTTCTTAGTGAGTGAAGTGTCCGGCTTCATGGCTAAATGGTTAGTCCAAGGGTCCCGGGTTCGATTCCCGGCCGGATCGGGAATTTTAAACTTCATTGGTTAATTCCAGTGCCTCGGAGAATGGGTGTACGTGCCGTATTCCTAGTATTAATCATAGGCAGGTCATCTATACGGCGTCAACTCGAATGAAATGCACCGGGGCACTTTGAGACCCCACGCAATTATTGTTAGTGAGGGAAGTATTGTGCCAAGAATGAACAACGCCTTGTGGCTTGTTCGGGCATGAATGGATCGTATTAACCGTTCTTGAAGTGGATATCTCACTCTATTGATATTAATGCTGTTTTTGTTTCCACTGTGATCAGTGGTAGTGTCAGCCTCCGGAGCCTTAGATCGCATGTTCAAACCCAGCTGAGGTAGTCAGATATTTGAAGGATATTAAAAGGACCATTCGACACTCCGTGGGATTTAATAGATTTCTGGCGACATTTTTGTGTTTACCTAACAAAATTAATTATAGCTCGGCCATAGATCGCCCAACGCGCGCAACGGATCTATCATCTGCCATCTGGTAGAGTAAAATGTTACGTTGAAATTGACGCGCAGGCTGCCTGAATGACGTCAAATTAAAATCCTTGCACACGGCAACGTATGCCATTAATAATAATAATAATAATAATAATAATAATAATAATAATAATAATAATAATAATACATTATATATTAGAATAATTATTATATTAAGAGGCAAGGGGAAACCACTGCATTACTTTTCCCAAGAAAATATTTTGATGAGTCACAAAGATTCTTCGTAGGGACAAACCAGTTGTAAGACATGATTATTATTATTATTATTATTATTATTATTATTATTATTATTATTATTATTATTATTATTATTATTATTATTATTATTATTATTATTATTATTATTATTTATATTTGTTATGTAATAATAATAATTGGGGGTATCCTAGGGGTAATGTCTTCTTAAAGTAATACAGAATAACGTCCAGTATAACTGATACCTTTAAGACCATGAAATAAGTTAGATGAAAAAGAAAGCTGGAAAAAAACCATGTAACAATAAATTACAATAAATTGCGTGAAAATAAGAAAGAAGGCTATATGAACACGAAAGAACATACCTGAAAACTGCAAATAAATATTACTAAAAAAATACAAATTACAGTCAAGTGTTCAACGTACTGGTCTTCAGTGCAGAGGGCCCTGGGTTCAATTCCTGGCCGAACCGAAGATTTTAGCTGTGTATGGTTAATTCTGTCGCTCGGAGACTGGGGGTTTGTTTTCATCCTCATCTAGATTCAAGACACCACACTACCGTACACCACAGGAACATACAGTAGTAAATACATCACTCAACATACGCTTGGCGTTAGGAAGGACATCTGGCCGTAAAACTTGGTCAAATCCATATCAAGTGCCGACCCCAATCAATTAGAAAATGACCAGGAATAATAATAAATACAAGAAATCTCGCGAAACTTACAATAGGAGTGGGGACGGGGAAATATAGGTCACTTCAGCAGAACTGTCCACTATTTTGAACATTATGGATTCGATATTCCCACTTCATCCATAAATGGAGTTATGTCATGACTTTTATATTATAATCGAAAATAATACATAACAAAAACCTTACTTTGACCGGCATTTCCAAAATCCGAGTTAAATGTTGGTCACATTTCAACATTGAATAATTGGGCTTAATAATGAATTTCAACTTGAATAATAGTTAACAAGTACATTAAAACTGATTATGCTAGAACAAAGTACTGGAACTTAATAATTACCATTCTTCAAAATTAATAGGCTATAATTTTGGTATGAATGTTTTAAAGTGTTAAAGTCTCAAATTAGCATGAAAAATAGGCAGAATAATAGGAAATAATTACTAAATAACACAAGAAAATTCAGGCTACAGGACATAGTAAATCCAATAAACAGAATTAACTTTTAAGGAACTTTCTTTTTTGTTTAGATGCAACCTGAAACAACGAAATATTTCTCTTCATAGGCTTTCCACACACAGAGACTACTTTTCTTTTAGAAATATAGTTAGTAAAAAATTGTATACGCCTGACTACAGTCACATTACATTCTTATAAATATCGTGTTAAAACGAATTAACTCACAATATTTGCTGTTTGTAATTAGTTTTTAGCTGTTCTTCTAAAATAACATTAAAATACTTTAATATAGGCCTTTTTATTATGTTTACCGTCAGAACACTAACCGTATAAGGCATGTCAACTTTGACGACAAACAAGTATTCGTCTAGTCAACGCAATGCCATGACTAAATCCCAGCAGATCATGCTTTACCTTCCCCTGTCCGCAATTTTGCCTAGCTCAACGGAGAAGCTGCATGGAACGTCCGGACATAAAGGTATGGGTCGAAAAGTCTATCTAAAATACACTTAAAATCATAGGACAAGTTCTAGAATACATTATTTGTAAATGAGAACTCGAAGAAATAAAAGGGTGGAAAAGTTTATTAACAATAAGCATGAGAGAAGAATGATAATCTTCCCAAATAAAAATTATTAACTTACAAAACATTACAATGAAATTCGCCTTCACAATTTTAAATAGAAACACGGGTCTTAGACCCCAAATGGCAATTATCATTTTGGAATTATTGTGTTTTTGAGGTAGGATTCAAATAAATTAAACTGCGCATGGCACGTAGCCTCGATCTGAATCGTCTCTTTACATGAAATATGTTCATAGATTCGCACATCTCGGCCTGATAAACAAATCCGAACTAGTCTGTAAATAAACATAATAAACACTTGCTTGGGACTGGCATATACCCCCAAGAAGTCACTGAATTTACAATCACGGGATCCACCCGGAACAAATTGGAGAGGGGGCAGAACCTCACAACCTCAAAATCAGCAACGATGGGTACAATAACAATGGACAAAAACACATCGGACAAACACACACAAGATCAAAATAAACACATCGTGAAAAAGGAAACAGATATATACATTAAATATCATCGTCTGGGGTCCTTGGCCTCGAACGCAAAACATCTAGGGCTCTCGACGTCAACTGCCTTGTATTTCGCACGGCGGGTGATCGCCGGCTAACTTCGCAACCCCTGGTCAGCTGGAGAGTGAGTGAGTGAGTGAGTGAGTGAGTGAGTGAGTGAGTGAGTGAACGGCGAAATATTTTTACACGCAAACAGAACTAACCTGCCTCGGTCTGGATAAATGTTTTGTGTTTACACCCCCATTCATTCATTCATTCATTCATTCATTCATTCATTCATTCATTCATTCATTCATTCATACATACATTGCGGCTCAGTTGGCCAACCTCGACAGTCTTTACCTGCGTTTGGAGACAACAGACCTATCCTCTCGGCTTTCGAAAGCATTCTCATCTTTCAACACGTTGCCAGAGAGGCGGGTCTGAGCTAAACTTGCATCTCAATATGACACACCAAACTACGTCCCAATATTATGCCGCAATTAGGTCTCACATCAACCTGTACTCAAATACATAATTCGCATCTCTCATGAGGATAGCCTGCTCTCTTTACGGTTTCTCACGCCTCGCATCTAGAATGCACAGGTTCGAATCTAGGCTCTCTCTTGACCTGTTCTCGCATATAAGCCTTCTCGGGCTACTTTCACACATATCTCACTGCGGTGCCACACACACATGTCTCAGCTCCTTATGGTCACGCATCTACCCTCTCTAGGTTCTCATCCCTCAACACAAATCTGTGGTTGTTGTACAATACTCCACACTGGATGGTAACACGACGACAGTCGCCGGACATCAATCCTATTGTGAATTTGTGGCATTTTCTAGAAGAAAGAATACAAAAAAACACGATATTTCAAACAAAAATTATCTCAAGAAGGCATTGTTGGAGGAATGCAGAAAGATACCAGCAGAAAATAACTCCCAATCTAGTCAAATCAGTGCCAGCAAGATTGCAAGAAATCATAAAGAAAAAAGGAGGGCCGACCAGGTATTGAAGATATTAAAGAAGACTCCCAAAAATGTGTATTATGTATTGGAGACTAATATTTGTTTTTTGGCCGGGCTGAGTGGCTTAGCCGGTTGTATTTGAAGGTGCTCAAATACGTCAGTCTCGTGTCGGTAGATTTACTGGCACGTAAAAGAACTCCTGCGGGACTGAATTCCGGCACCTCGGCGTCTCCGAAAACCGTAAAAGAGTAGTTAGTGGGACGTAAAACAAATAACATTATTAATATTTGTTTGGTGTGAAATGAAACATTATTTTGTTTGTACATTTTATTTTTCCTGTAGACAACCAGTATTATTGTTACGTATGTATGTTTCGCACCCGCAATATTATGCATCAATTACGTGTACAGTGCACTTGTCTGATTTGATTACTTTCTTTCCTCTAGTACAATTGACAGAGCCAAGTAATAGAGGGAATCTGGAGGTAAGCTGTGATATAAACAATATAACATGCGGTACTGTAGTCTGCATTCGAAGATTTTTACTTATATTCACCAAAGCTAAAATGCATATACATAGTACGTAGTTATATCCTTAAACTATAAGACATTGATAAGACGGATACTTTCTTTTTAATAACTGGTTGTCGTTCACCTAATTTTCTGTATATCTGGCTGAATTGTAGAAAAATAGGTTTACTTCAATTTAATTGTAGTCCCTCACTCGACTTGTGCTGGTGGCTTTGGGTCCTCTGATAAAAATTGACACAATTCTTAAAAGAAAACACTTAACCAGTCTCGTCCAGCCATGGAAGCATCCTTGTTGCAATTATGTCTCATTCCATTGCGTTCTGCAAAGTTCGAATACAGCACGACTTCGAAATCAGTTTTGAGACTAAAACCTAAAAGATGTTCGCCGACATTTTTAATGGTTAGAGATTTCTTGTTGTTGCTGTGAAACACACAGCTCAGAGAAGGTTTGTTCAAACTGCACCTCTTTTCTTGTGGAAAACTGAAAGAAATTCGTGGTACTTTTAGAGACTGAAGGAACCGACGTGCCACCTCTCACTAGCCTTGCTATGGACTCCAAGAATGCTTTTTATCACTTGCCTCTTTCCGTTGATCTTTGGAAGTTGTGTTGCATGTAAAGAAAGGGAGTAAATCATGCATGTCACTCACACTGACAGACATTACCCCAGCACGCCATTTTATCTTTCGAGACATACAAAACCTAAACAATGATTCACAAATTGAATGTAATCTAATACTACAGTGTAGTAAAACAGGAAATGATTAAACGTTATTCATTTCTAATGTCTTGCATTACTGTGTCTTGTTTTCAGCAGAATTTATAACAACAATTCAGAAAACATTCTTCATGTTGTCCCACTCCTTGTTCAGATAAGACTGCCCATATACGTTGCTCAAGGCTAGAAGGAAGACGGCAGAATAACCGCCTGATCGTGGTTGGCCACTGATCTCAGTTACTACGGCCTCTTAATCCCTCAAAAGTAGCATAATATAAACATGGGGATTCACACAAAACCGTATGTACCATAGGAATGTATAGTATCTATGACAGGAACAGAGAACGGCAGGAGGTTGTTTAAATACGCCTATATCGAGCTTTTAACGGAGACATGAGGAAAGCGTATTTACGTTCCAAGGGTCGAAACTGAGTTTAGATGTTTTTGGTCGAGCCGTCTGACGTGGCCGGAATTTCGAAACGAATATGTGAAACACTTTCGTCCTTGTAACCTACAATATTTTGTTTTATACATTGTTGCATTGATTCATTTTTATTTCAATAATATTGAGATGAACACATTACGCTTAGTTGAGGGCTCACCATTCACACAGCCATGAAAGACCCGATAGCATTCAAGAATCAGTCTATAGATGTATTGAATAGCTCACATGACGCAGTGTAGCCATCTGGAAAGTATCTGTTTTCCATGAATTAAAAAAAAGGTTTATAATTTTTTTTTTTTTTTGGTAGAAGTTGAGTGCCGTAAGTATCGAAAAGTTCCACATTAATGTGAACAAAGTAAACGTCTGAAATTCTACATACTATGAAATAAAATGTGTTCCAATAACTAGCAAATGAACGTGTAAATGATCTGAAATATATTGAAACAGCCAGACTCGATCATGTGCCATTCACTTCTGATACTATGTCACAGCTCGTCTTATATCTTCACACTCTCAACCAGTAAAACCGGCACTCAACTTCTACCAACATAAAAACTTGCGTTTACTTTCCGTATCGGATTGTTATTGAATACCATGATATACTTGGCTAATAATAGTCTATAAGTTACTATTATGATCTCTTTTTATACATCAAATCAATTTTAATGCTAAGTATAGTGGAAAATTGGCATTTACTCCGGGCCACCTCCGCCGTGATCTAAGTGGATAGCATTGTAGTATCCTGCTTTGTAGACCCCAGTTCGATTCTTGACTAAGCTGCGATTTCATAACGGATCTGGGAAGTTTTTCAAATTATGAGAGGCATTAAAATTTAGTTACACTTCCGCTTGATCATTTAATGAAATAGACCATACGCCAACAGAAGCATGTGACATATAGGCCTGCACAGATACGACCCATTTAAAACCATTGAACAACGGCAAGTTTCCTATAACTCCCTTAAAAACAAGATAAAGTCTTAATTAAATCGATTACCTACTTCCTCATTTGCCCGCTTCAAACCCATGATGGTATTGGACAGCAAGGCAAGGCCGCTTCCTTCCAAGTCGTAGCACCAAGTGTAGCATAGGATAGCAGACTTCATATAGAAAAATTACATGATGTTCCAAGTCTAACAATGAAACTGCGGAGAGGCTAAATTGGCCAGATTCACATAAATTTGCTGGCAGAGTTTCGAATGGAGTAAAATTTTCACCAAATGGAGGTGATATTTGTAGTATAGGCCTACGGTGGATATTATAGGCTACTTGAATACTAGCCTTAGTATTTATTTGAATGAATATTTAATACATAACAGTACGCTGATTGCATTCACTTTTGGTCCTCACTTCAGTGACGATTTGAATTATGTTTTGAGCACGTGATTTAACAAGGGAGTCCAATATTCTCTGATGGTTACTTCTAAATTTATTTTGTTATACGGTTGTCAAGTAAAACCCCTGAAATGAAAATGCACCACTTTTGCGCGCGCTTAGATGTAAAGGGATCCGCACTCGTGCTCCCGAATATCATCCCCCTGTGGGTGGGGGCGGTAGAATAACACCCATGGTATCCCCTGCCTGTCGTAAGAGGCGACTAAAAGGGACCCCAGGAGCTCTGAACTTTGGAGCGTGGGTTGGCGACCACGGGGCCCTCTGCTGAGTCCTGGCATTGCTTCCACTTACTTGTGCCAGGCTACTAACTTTCATCTATCCTATCAGACCTCTCTTGGTCAACTCTTGTTCTTTTCCGACCCCGACGCTATTAGGCTTGCGAGGGCCCTTCGTGGCCCTTGTCTTCCTTTGGCCGATACCTTCATTTTTCGAAGTGTCGGATCCCTTTCATTTTTCCCTCTGATTAGTGTTATATAGAGGACGGTTGCCTATTTGTAATGAAATGTCGTATGACTTTTAGTTCCGGGATATCCCAGGACGGGTTCGGCTCGCCAGGTGCAGGTCTTTCTCTTTGACACCTGTAGGTGACCTGCGCGTCGTGATGAGTATGAAATGATGATGAAGATAACACATACACCCGACCCGGCCGGGAATCGAACCCGGGGCCCTCTGAACCTAAGGCCAGTACGCTGACCGTTCAGCCAACGAGTCGGACTTCCTAGTTGTACTTCCTCTTGAAACAATAATCACCACCACCACTCCGAATATCAGGCATGTCCTGTACGTGCCCAAACCACCTTATTCTCCCATGCTTAACTTTCGCCACAGTGTCCGGATATCCAAACTGTTCTTGTCATTCTGTGTTTATCCTTGTCCTCCTGCCATCCTCATCTCCCTCTGCTCCAGGAATCTTCTTTCCTATCTTAAGAGCCAACCGTCATTTCTTGTAGTCATCACAGAGCACTCGGGACCATATAGAATATAACTACAGGTCTCAATATACATACATTATCATTTTAGACTTATACCTTTCAGCGTTCAGTCTGCAAGCCTCTGTGCATTTACTAAACGTCGCCACAATCCTCTGTTTGCAACTAGTGCTGTGACGTCATTTAGTTATATACCTCTTATCTTTAAATCGTTAGAAACTGAGTCTAACCATCGTCGTCTTGGTCTCCCTCTACTTCTCTTACCCTCCATAATACAGTCCATTATTCTCCTAAGTAACCTATCCTCCTCCATTCGCCTCGCATGACCCCACCACCGAAGCCGGTTTATGCGTACAGCTTCATCCATCGAGTTCAATCCTAAATTAGCAAATCTGCTGTAGTACATGGTCTGCTACCATCGTTGTCGAAGAGTGTTCAGTGACCCTTCTTAAAGCTCAGTTTAATATACCAATTAAAGAGTGAACATACGAGGATACCATAGGGAGGCATCGCAAATTGCGTAAACCGTGGCTTGTTATATCAGATGAAATACTCGTGCCTCATTTCACTGTTCAGAGAACTGTAAGGTATAGGAATGGTGCCTATCTTAACTGTTTCTAATGACGTCTTCAGGCAATATCCTAATTGGCCACATTCTTACACCCGTGTAATACATCGATGGCTTCGGTTCACAGGACCCTGGGTTCGATTTCCTGCCGGGCGAGTTGGCCGTGCGGTTAGGGGCGCGCAGCTGTGAGCTTGCATCCGGGAGATAGTGGGTTCGAACCCCACTGTCGGCAGCCCTGAAGATTTTTTCCGTGGTTTTCCATGTTCACACCAGGCGAATGCTGGGCTGTACCTTAATTAAGGCCACGGCCCTTTCCTATCCCATCATCGCCATAAGACCTGTCTGTGTCGGTGCGACGTAAAGCCACTAGCAAAAAAGATTCATTCCTCTAACTCGAGGACTAGGCATTTTTGATATTTTCCACACACATTTATCATATTCACAAAACACACTAAACTATCATCCACCACAGGAACAGGCAATAGTAAATTCATACCTCCACTTAGGTTTGGCAGTAGGAAGGGTATTCGGTCGTAAAACAGGGTCAAGTCAACATATTGTGTGTGACGACACCGTTTGTCTTAGAATTTAAAGAAAATCGATTCTTGCATCGCCATTATGAAGGTGCGTTAAGACCTGAGCCTGTTATTAAATACCTTATTAGGCAGTTAAGCTGCGACCTCAGAACGGCAATTTATCTGCTCCCGTGGCCCTGCAATCACAAGACTTTAAGAGTGATTATTTTCTCACAAACTAGGCTTATTGCTTCTAAACTATCCTGCTCTTGGTAGCCGTATGAACCACATTTTGTTACAACGCTGAGGGTTGTCAGTGGGAAGAAAAGATTATCTCACCTGTTTTGTTTTTTGCCGAGATAAATACGTGGCTGTTCTTAGATCCTGTCTTCTGAAGGTCAATAATAATAATATAATAATAATAATAATAATAATAATAATAATAATAATAATAATAATAATAATAACACTAATCCACAAAGTTTTTATAACTTGGACACGAATAACTACTTTTAGGTAATTTGTATGCCCTGATTACGAATATGGTCTTGAAAAGTTGCCTACACGTAACATTTTTTATACACTCATATTTTTTAGTTAGCGAATCGTATAAAAATGTGTTAAAACCTACCCACTTTGAAAGAGGTTATGTTATTTTTTTTTTGCTATTTGCTTTACGTCGCACTGACACAGATAGGTCTTATGGCGACGATGGGATAGGAAAGGCCTAGGAGTTGGAAGGAAGCGGCCGTGGTATGGTACAGCCGCGGCATTTGCCTGGTGTGAAAATGGGAAACCACGGAAAACCATCAGTGGGACTCGAACCCACGATCTCCCGATTACTGGACACTGGTCGCACTTAAGCGACTGCAGCTATCGAGCTCGGTGTTATGTTATTGAACACAGATCTTTTACACAAATACGTATAATTTCCGTTCTTTTAAAGTACCATTTGAAACATACTTTCTCCTCTGTGGTTTGAATGACTGTTACCCTTCGCGGTGGTTCATTGTTTTGTTACCCTTATTATGCGTCTGCACGGAGGGTAGGCACATCCGGCTATAACTGACTAATGGAAAGAAAAAAATAGTTGCTTGCCGTTGTATTGTGAAAATACGGTTGCTTGCTGCTGTATTGTGAGACAAGAAACGTTTAGTTCTGATTGTGGACGTGTTTGTGAGCTGTACTAGTTATTCTACAGTAGTGTTAAATAGATCGTAATTGTCGTCCATGTAAAAATTCTCCAAATGGTTTCTGCTATGTTTGTGGGGAATTAACTTTAAAATCACAACGTCGATCAATTACAGACAGTGTAAAAAAGCACAGTACTTGTATTTTGGCTGTAAAATAGGTGATTAAGATAAAAATTGGGCACCACACGTGTGTTACGTGAAGTTAACAGAGTGGTTACGGGGGGGGGGGAATAACAAAATGACTTTTTCTGTTCCAGTGATTTTGGACAGCCTACCAGTCATCTGGAAAATTGTTACTTCTGTATTACCAAAAGAGAGGTATTTTCAAGGAGAACTAAAGGTAACATTTTGCATCCTAATCTGCCATCAGTCACAAGAGCCGTGCCACAGATGATGGATAATGGAAGAATAAGAGTTCTTAAAATGCAATAATATATAATGCAAATTACTATTTTAAAAACATATTAAAATATACAAACACAAACTAAAGCAGAGTGAAATTAATAAAACATAGTGAACAATAATACAAAGACTAATACGAAACACTAAGTTCATATGCGATAAAACAAGCCACTATCCCTCATAAAGGGGATGACGTGGTCTGCTGACTGCTCGTCATTTCGCAGGAGTTTTAAACTACGGCCCAGATCGACCAGGTCCAGGCACTCCGCAACGATGTGTACCACGGTAAGATGATCGCCGCAAGTACACACCGGAGGGGGTTCTCCTTTCAGTAAATTGGAGTCCGTTACTATACCGTGCCCGATCCGAAGACATGATACCACTGCTTCCCTCCGAGAAGTCTGAAGGAAAGTCCTCCATACCTTCATTGTACCCTTTATCGCTCTGAGATTATTTGGAAGTGGAATGGCCTGCCACTCCATCTCCCAATGGGATATAAACAAATGTCTCAGCTGAGAGCGAATATCACTTGCTGGAACCCTGTAAGGCAAAGGGGACAATGTAACAGCCTCCGTGGCAGCCTTATCAGCTAACTCGTTTCCCTCTACACCCACGAGGGTTGGCAGCTACATAAACGTGATTCTGATGCCGACATCCCAACACCCGGCCAGCAGGTCCTGGATCCGCTGCACCAGAGGGTGCCCGAGGAAAACATGTATCAATAGACTGTAGCGAGCTCAAGGAGTCTGTACACAGTAGAAAGTGTCGGCGCTCATCGGACAGTGCGTACCACAGAGCTTCACATAGAGCTTTGCTGTGTACACACTACAGGTTTCCGGGAGAGCAAAAAGAAACCTATCATTGTCGACCACGAACGCACATCCCACTTTCGTTTCTGCCCTCGAACCATCCGTGTAAGCGACGACTGAATCTGGACACCGGCCAACAACGGATAGAAAGAGCTCTCCATAATTCGAGGGGTCCGTGTTTTCCTTCGGGCCAGTGTACATATCCACGATTATTTCAGGTCGTCGTATTATCCACAGAGGTACCCCACTTGGTTGTCTGTCAAGAGGGGGAACCGAATGTACATCAAAAAGTCTGTGTCTGCTATCCAAGCGTATTCCAACCGGCCGCGTTGTTCGAGGATAAGCAGCGTACAGCCGACGGTTTCCATTGCCGAATACGCAAGGATAGCTTGGGTGAAGTGACATCTGTCGCAAATTTGCAGCATAGGACAGAAGCGTTTGCTGGCGCCTCAGGTGAAAAGGCGGCGAATCAGATTCAGCAAGCAGCCTAGCAATGGGGCTTGTACGAAAAGCTCCCGTTGCCAACCTAACCTCGCTGTGGTGGATGCTATTCAGTTTCGCAAGGATGCGTTGCCTTGCTGATCCATATGCTGTACTGCCGTCGTCTAATCTGGATAAAATATGTGCCCTATAAAATCATAGGAGCACCGTGCGGTCAGCGCCCCAAGTAGTGCTGCTGAGAAACTTCAAAATTTATCAACTTCTTAGTGCATTGCACTTTTAACTGCCGCACGTCTGGCTCCCACGATAATTTGGTATCGAAAAGGAGCCCAAGAAATCGGCAAATGTCAACTACGGGAAGAATGACATTCCCTAAATAAAGCTCAGGATGCGAGTGAAGAGTGCCCTTCCGGCAAAAGTGTACAACAGAGGTCTTTGCGGTTGAAAACAGAAAGCCATGTTCCACTGTTCCACTCTCCTAATAGCTTGCTGTAATTGTCATTGCCATATTGTGCGAGCTATAATGCAGAACAAAATCGTCCACATATAGCGACGGTATCACTGCTGAACCAGCAGCGACAATACCGTTTACGGCAATCGCGAACAGATTGACACTAAGGACCGATCCCTGTGGGACTCCGTTTTCCTGAGCGTGGTATTGCAAATATGCCCTCCCTACCCGGACACGGAATAGATGGAGGGACAAAAAATTCGCAAAAAATACCGGCAAGTTACCGAGGAATCTCCAATGATGCAGGACTCAAAGGATACCATATCGGCATGTGGTGTCATAGGCATTTTCTAAGTCAAAGAAAACAGCCACCAAATGCTGTTTGCGGAGAAATGCGTCCTGGATAGAACTCTACGGGCGTACCAAGTGGTCAGAGGTCGAGCGAGCGGCTCGAAAACCACATTAGTATTCGGATAACAGTCTATTTTTCTCCAGACACCACACAAGTCGGCGATTTACCATCCTCTGAAATAAGGACCGATCCCTGTGGGAGTCCGTTTTCCTGAGCGTGGTATTGCAAATATGCCCTCCCTACCCGGACACGGAATAGATGGAGGGACAAAAAATTCGCAAAAAATACCGGCAACACAAACAGTTAGTAAGACAAATAGGTCTGTGACTTCCTGCATACTTAGGATTTTGTCAGGCTTGACCAAATTGGCCACAGTAGGATGCCTACGATAGAATTTATGAGAGCGATGGCGTTCTTTGATAGCTGCCGCAATTTCTTCGTTCCATCAAGGAACGAGTTTTCGTCGAGGAGTCTCTGAGAACGATGGAATCGACTACTCAGTAGCAGCAAGAATAACTTGTGTTATGTAATAGATATCGACATCTACGCTCCGCCTGGTCGCGTCGTTAAAGACAGCTAGTGATGTGAACTTTGGCCAATCAGTATGTTTAAGTATCAGTCGAGGAGGAGCCTCGACGGATTTCTGTTTCAATAAAGTAAGAACAATGAGAAAATGGTCACTGTCACAGAGATCATCGTGTGTATTCCACCGAAACAGGGGAACCAACATTCGGCTGCATAGACTGGCGTCTATGCGAAAGTATGTGCCGTAACGTACACTGAAATGTGTTCGTTCACCTGTATTCAAAATACATAAATCCAGCTCTCTTAGTAATATTTCCAACTCCCTTCTCCGTGGGGCAATGCGTTTAAGAGCCCCATAGAGTGTGATGGGCGTTAAAATCTCCCAATAGGGGGAGTGGAGGTGGAAGCTGATTTATAAGATCAGTTACACCATTTATATTAAGAGGCTGGTCTGGTGGAAAATAAACGTTACACACTGCTGCTATGGCAGGCAGAGGAACGCGAACTGCTACAGGCTCCAGCGGGATTCTTAATGGAACCTCTTCGCTATAGGTATCAGAACGGACAAAAATACCAACGCCACCGGGAACCCGGTTGCCATAATGTCGTTCTATAGAGTATATCTATCTATCTATCTATCTATCTATCTATCTATCTATCTAAAATTTCTCAAGATTGTATGCTGACCAGGTCTGAGATTAGTTTCCTGAATGCAGACTATACTCGCCGAATACTCACTAATTAGCTGACGCAGCTCAGCAAGATGCATATCTTAACCGTTAGTATCCCACTGTAACAGTGCCATAGTGTGGACTAAAAGGTGAAAAGTGCTAGGTTATACTTAAAACCTAAGCAATAACATCAACATCTACATTCGTAGATGTAGAGGAAAGCTCGACGTCCATCCTATCGTCAACGGACGAGGGAACTGACGCCCATAACTTCCACTTATTTTCGGGGTGGGGTTTCGTCCTACGAAGGGTTCGGGCAGGTTTATGAGCAGGCGTACCTGCTGGCACTGATTCATACCCTCCAGATGGAGAGCATGATATCCCCTTCGCAGGAGAAGTGCGGGAGTGCCTTCTTTTCTTGTTTAGATGGGCTGGGAGATATTTTCCCAGCCCTGGTCGACGATGCCGCCTCCGCCGGCGTGGGAACGTCTTTCGCCAATCTCTTGTGTGGGGAAGACTTGGCGTCTCCCCCCCCCCAATCTGCTGCACCGGCTTAGGAGTCCCAGCCGGCACAGACTTGTTGGTGGTCGAAGATGGGGTGGTCCCCCTTCGAGCTTTTACTCTTCGCGGCTTTGCTCGCAGGAGCAACAGGTTTTAGAAAAATAATGTAAACGGCGTACCTGGAGGATTCTGTGCTATCTTCGTGTAGTCTAGCGTCTTGGCGGGTGCATTCATAGAATTGAACTTACGGTCTGAGTAGCTCAGACGGTAGAGTGCTGTCCTTCTGAGCTTAAGTTGGCGGGTTCGATCCTGGCTCAGTCCGGTGGTATTTGAAGGTGCTCAAATATGTCAACCTCTTGTCGGTAGATTTAAAGGCACGTAAGATATCACCTTCCGTACTTAGGCGTCTCCGAAAACCGTCCAAGTAGTTAGTGAGACGTAAAACCAAGAACATTGTTTTCTTAATATCGTAATAGTAATTACAGGCGTGGCAATCTTTAGTGCTGCTGTGTGAAATGAGGCAAATTGTTGGAATACTTACCGGTTCGTGAAGACTTTGCTTTGTTTCCTCAGAGGAAACCACACCAATTATTTAATAACGCCGAAAGTTTTGAATTAAATTTCATCCTCACCAGATGGTTCACTGCACGCTCCTACAAGGTAGCACAGGAATCAGGCATTTTATCTTTTAAATGTCATTCTCTCTTCCTTTTTCCAGTTCTCTAAAGGATACCCAAGAAAATAACCATGAAGTGGTTGAGCAGCGAAGAGGGGTCGAAACTGAATAATTGGTGCAATTTGTAAAAACTGTTATTATTTCATTACAAACGTGCAGTATTTTAGTTAAAACTAAAAAAAACCAATAAACTGAACGAAGCAATTAAGGAATTAAAAACGCATGTTGAGTTTTAAATTATCAGCCCATTAAATAAATGATTGCTTATAAACAGTTAATTTGATTTCATATTGTCCTTAAAACGACAGAACTGAAGAACTGTTTTACAAACAATTTTCAAATTATTGTAACTCTGCAGGTATTAAGAGTAGGATAAAGGTTCATATGGTATATTTTGCTCAAAATGTCTTCAGCAAACAGCTCCGTAAGTGAATCACCTTGGAACTTAATGAAATAGTTTGTAAATATGAATGCTTATTTGATTTCCTTTTTTATGGAACGAAACTTAAGCTATTAAGATGTGGAATGAATTGGAAGTCATTGCAAGTTTAGCCGACCCGTTCACCAGATTTGATCCCTTTTAGATTTTTGTTGTTTACAAGGGCATACCGACTGCACCACACGATATTAAACAACGTATTACTGTTGCCTGCACTGAAAATTATGATTAAGAACATGTGCATTAATCTTTACATGGCAGGCTGGAAACTTGTATTGAAGATGGTATTATTCATTTTGAACAAAACCTTTCCAGGACAACTCTTTCTTCTTCAGACTCAACGAATTTGTTTGTTCACTCATTTTCTTAAGTTAATGCTGACAATTGGAGCAGGTAACTTCCTGTATTTATTATTTTCAACTATGATTGATTGTGAACTCCTTGTACTAGAATCCTTACAAACACACAGTTAGCATTCCTATTTACTCTAGTTCTAGTTTGTTAATGTCAGCAAGCATTGCTCTATTTAAAAAATGTCACTTCCTAAAATAAGTACACATTCTAATTATTACTAAAATTGCGACGTTAAACCACTAGCAAAACCAGTCTGTGTGTGGGCTGCAATTATGAGCCCTTGGTTACATTTCATTTCTGTGAAAATAGCTCCTTCCATTTCAGAAATATCTGGAGTGAAATTTTAGGTAATTCTCTCTCTCTCATATATTCATCAGCTATTACATAATCATATTAATATGCATCATCCATTCTCTTTTCCTGCAAATAAATTAGTTTTTTATTTATAATCAATAGCCTATGTAAAACGTGCAATTCTGTCTATATACAATACGAAATAAGCACAATTAAACTTTCTGTATGAGAGTCTTCCAAGTTTCACGTAAGGCGGGGGGAGGAATGTTCACTGAAGTCTTCACCTAGGGTACAGAGATTTATATAAGCAATCCTGTGTCTGTCAATAAGCTATGAACCGTTTAGGAACTCAAGACCAATATTCGAGCGAAAATTGATGCATTATACAGCCAGAAACTCTTGACAGAGTAACAAAGAATGCTCTGAAAATAGCAAATCTTCGTGAAGAAGCGATTGAAGAGTTCTTGAAAGACAGTTTTTCACAAGTAGTGTGTGTACACATTGTCAAACAATGTACTTAATATTTCTGGCAGAAAAATGTGATTTCCATCAAAACACGATCAACAACAACAACAACAACGAATATATAAATTATTGAAACCTACGCATGACATATGCTCCATATTGTATTGGTGTATACAGAGTCGTATTTCATGATGATGATGATGATGATGATAGTAATATTATTGGTTTTACGTCCCACCGACTACTTTCACGGTTTACGGAAATGCCGAGGAGTTGGAATGTTGTTCTTTAGGAGTTATTTTTCGTTCCGGTATGTCTATCGACACGGGGCTCACGTATTTCAGCACCTTCAAATACCGCCAGACTGAGGCAGGATCGAACCTGCCAACTTGGTCCTAGAAAGCCAGCGCCTTAACCGTCTAAGCCACTCAGTCCAGCAGTTGACATATTGTTCGCAAGTCTTATGTTGCCTCGACAGTTAATGTAGCGTTAGATACCAATACCGCTAGGCTGAGAGTCTCAAACGCTAGAGCGTTGACTTTTTGAGCCCAAGCTGGGTTCGATTCCGACTTACTCCAGTGGTATTTGATGGTGCTCAAATACGTCATCCTCGTGTGGGTAGAGATACGGTTATTTCGGCGTCCCCGTACACCATAAAAGTAGTGTTATTAATATTATAAATGCCAGTACAAAATATCAAGGTTATGTTACTATTGAGAAACAGGGAGGCAAATATTTGCACATGGGCAAATATGTATAGTAGAAATGAAGAGAGAACAATGAGTATAAACAGAGCAGGTAAGATGGAATGAAGAGCTAGAGGTAAAATAAGAGGAAGGAAAAGCTCGCATATTATCTAGACCTCACCTCAATGTCATTGAAGAGGACATCTTCCACATTCGATGCACGGTTGTATGCTGCCAAGGTGGAGCAGAACGCGATGTTCGTTTGAATGTGATACCGAGGTGAGGCTAGTGAAGTTGCAAATGAGAATTACGTGGAACAGCTATTGATTAAGCAAATGTTTACTGTCCGACCAATCACCATCTTAATCACAATCATCGTACTGATAGTTTCATTGCAATAAACAAAACTGTTGATGATATGTCTTATGCTTTCCTTGTAATTATTCTACTTATGTTGTTCTTCGAATACTGTGTACCTTTTCTGGAAATGAACGCATTTCACATTTCTTCTACATAAATAAAACTCATTGACTATCCATGTGTGTATGTATCCTAAAGGATCTCGCGAGGAGGGTTTCTTTGTATTACATGCTGAACTGTGATGACAGAAAGCCGAACAGTAAGGGTTTCCGCAAATCAACTCGAAGGAAACTACGCCACGCGAACACATTATCGGCTTACGGGGCCTAAACCATTGCATTAGATATTCGGGAACTATATGCGTAAGAATTGTTCTTCAGTAATGGCCGCAGGGCCACATACTTATCTTTAAAGGATGCCCACAATGACTAATATTACATTTGTGCTTCGCCCCAGAAGCGACCGACTCGTAAGAACGTACGTTTCAGTGCGTTATTCCTATAGCCAAACTCGTCTCGGCTGTCTATGAAAAGGTGAAACTAGGCAAAGATAAAATATTTCCTCCCACTTTGTGCAGACTTGGGACTGCACAACCATTATTTTAGCAGGTTGGTGTGGTTAAAATGCTTGGCTTTTATGAGTAAACCAGTGTCTATTTTGTAAGCAGTGCAATCAAATAATGAAATTACTTAAAATAAATGTGACGCGCTTATAAGTAAACAATTTTCACTTTAATTATAGAGCATTATTCGTGTATATTTCAGGTGTGAGTATTTCCCATTCTTATACTTGACCAGATGCTTTTCTATTAAATCCAACTTTTTTGCGGATATGAAGCGGATCTTTAAAAGGAGCATTGCTGCTGTTACATTTAACCTGATTGAAAGTCAAGTAGAGCTTTTCTGAAATTGGTTATGGAAGGATGTGGAGAGTAGAAAGCATTGGCAAGGTTCGAGTGAAATGTTTCACAAGCATTTGTAGTTTTGGTCACTGCAGCAGAAGAATCAGCCCACATTGTCGATAGGAATGAAGAAAACGAAAACAGGTAAGTCAAATACTGCTCAAGTTTCGCTAATCGTCGGTCATTCGGCACAATTGGTAGCGTATCGAAGAAGAAACAATCTTCAACCTCAGATGGATCTAGGAACAAAAAGCCAAAACACCACCTCAGCCATCCCTCAATATTTTATTTTCTTTATATACTGGGGAAAACTATATCCAAACACCAAGAAGGTGTTGTGCTAGATTAACGAAAGTTGGAAGGCGTGTTTATACATCTGAAAGATGGCGTTGATTCAAATTTACTGCAAAGCGCATTAGCGTGGCGCTAGTAGCGGTCCCGTGACGTTGCACATCAGGTTTGTTCTAAGTGCGGGCTCTACTGTGCGAGAGCGTTGGTTACTTGTGACATTGGACGGAGTGACTGTGAGTGGGTCAAGAGGCCAGTATCGACAGCTCACTGCGGTTGAATGAGACCGCATAATAGGGCTACGTGAAGGTAGAATTTCCTTCCGCTCTATATTGCAGAAGGGCTTGGCAGGAATGTCTCCACTGTGCATGCGTGCCGGCAGCAGTGATTATGAGAAGGTACGCTCGCAAGAAGAGCGGGCTGTGGAGGTACCTGTGGCACCACTGAGAGGGAGGACTACCGTATTTGGTGTACGGCTGTGGAGCAGCGGACTGTGTCTGCAGCAGCAATTTGAGCGGCAGTTGGCACCACAGTGCTGCAACGAACTGTTTGAAATCGGTTACTTGAAGGACAGCTCCGAGCCAGACGCCCTGCGACGTGCATTCCACTTACACCAAACCACCACCGTTTACGACTTCAGTGATGTCAAGCGAGATCTCATTGGAGGATGGAGTGGAGATCCGTTGTCTTTACCGATGAAAGCGGTTCTGCCTTGATGCCAGTGACGGCCGTGTGTTGGTTAGGAGGAAGCCAGGTGAGCGCCTGTATTCCACCTGTCTGTGGCGTCGACACACTGAATATACACCGGGAGTTCTGGTCTGGGGAGCAATTTCCTATGACAGCAAGAACACTCTCGTGGTTATCCCACGCACCGTAACGGCAGATGTGTACGTCCGTCTGGTGATTCGACCTGTTGTGCTGCCATTCATGAACAGCATTCCCCAGTGTGTTTTCCAACAGAACAATGCACGCCGCCACGCCACTGCTGTAACCCAACGTGCTCTACAGAGTGTCGACATGTTGCCCCCGATCTATCCCCAGTCGAGCACGTTTGGGACATCATTGGACGACAACACTAGCGTCATCCACAACCATCATATAGCTAGCAAGTGCAACAGGCATGGAACTCCATCCCACAAGCTGACACCCGGCACCTGGACGACACAATGCATCCACGTTTGCATGCCTTCATTCAACAGTCAGGCGATTACACTGGTTATTTGTGGATCAGCATGGCACATTTGCGATGGCTTTTCTCGCGCGGATATTAACCTGTAGTATTGTACCTTTGATCAATTAAGTGTGTTACCTGGACAAATAAATTGCCAAAAGTTTCAAATTCTACTTTCCTTATTTCCTGGTGTTTGGATATTTTTCCGCCAGTGTAGTCATTTGACATGAAATTCTGAATTTTGCCCACCAAGCTTTCCCCAAACTAAACCTACAGCCATTTATATTTGCATACGCTCAACCACCTAGTTTACAGCATTGTGAATAGCCTTTTCAAAATCTAATACCGCTATGGTAGTCTCCAAAGGCAAATTACTTTCATTTTATTTATAAGAACTGCCTTCGAACAAAGGTAGTCCTTAGGACTAAATATACTCACCAACAGAAAATTTATATATCAGCTATAGCAAATCGTACTCAAATATTGTGATTTAAGATTTGGCAGGATTTCATCAGCACTGTCGCTACAATCTCATCTCCAAAACAGTATGGTAAGCCGAACCCTTTCCTAAAATCTACAAAAAACCCTTGATGTGGTACTTAGAGCTTCTAATGAAAGACCATAAACCTGCAGCTATCGAGCTTGGTACACACAAGAAAGCAAAATATCTTGCTGCCTTTTGAATTAAAGCTCTTCTCTCTTCGGACGGCAGCTCGTTCACCGTTTCCTTTCGCTGGCACCATAAAAATGCAATGGGCAGTCCGGCTGTCTTTCTAGTCACTGGAGAGTCAGATATCCAGCCACTGCCCAGTTGACATACCAATCACTAGCATCATGTAAATTACGCTAGGAAATGAGTTGTTCGTCCTGAAGACGAGTCGAGCAATGTGTCGCTAACAAGTGTAAATTGCGCAGTACACACACTCTCAAGAACTGGAAGTAAGTACACAACACTATGTACCACGGTGAATGCCTCATTTGAACACACCCAAACGCGTTGTTACTCATTTGCTTGTTCGCATTTAATAACTTTGCTAATATTACTAATTTCTTGTGCTTGAAACCAATCTGTATGCGGTACTGCTGGCTTCTGGAGTGTGCAAAGATCGGTGCGGATATGGCACGAGCGTTTTGAGGCCTTGGCTTGCCAAGACGACTGCAGATACTGGAGTGGCACGCAATCCTCAACGCTAGCTGCCCCTTACAAGGACCGGGTGAGTTGGCTGTGCGCTTCGGGTCACGTAGCTGTGAGATGATAGCTTCGAATCCCACCGTCGGCAGCCTTGAATATGGTATCTCCGGGATTTCCATTTTTATTAGTGATTTAACGTCACACCGACTCAGACTTGGGTGATGATGGACTAGGTCTGGGAAGGAAGCGTCCGTGGCCTTAATTAAGGTACATCTCCAGTATTTACCTAGTGTGAAGATGGGAAACCACGAAAAAACATCTTCAGGCCAGCCGACAGTCGGGTTCGAACCCTGAATATTCCGAATACAAACTCACAGCTAGGTGCTGCGAACCGTGCAGCCTACTCGCTCGATTTTCCCATTTTCACACCAGCCAAATGTTGGAGCTGTACCTTACTTAAGGTCACGGCCACTACCTTCCCAATCCTAGTCCTTTCTAATCTTTGAGTCGCCGGAAACCTTCGATGTGTGTTAGCGCGATGTCATACCATTAGGAAAGATGATCTTCTGAGGCTGAGTACCCAGTTCGAACCCTCGCTGTGGACTGCCTGGGAACCAGACCTGGGGCCTTCGAGTCAGGGACAGGCTACCCTTACACCACGGGGCTAGCAGAGGTATTTTAATATAATCAACCCACTTCACATGCATATTGTGTTTGTCTTGGATTTCCGACGACGTCGAATCTAGGACCATGCTGGCGTAGTATGTTCGGTGTTGCAGTAGCGCCAGGGCGCTCCCTCCCCCGGTTTCTCATATTTATAGTAGTGTTGGAAATAATAATAATAATAATAATAATAATAATAATAATAATAATAATAATAATAATAATAATAATAATAGAAGTGCAGAAGCGGACTCGATACAAGACATATATTCATCTGGAGCAATTTCATCCCGAAGGAAACGGCATCATAAATCGACTCATTGAAATTAATGAAATCTGCCTTTATTTATTGACTTTATTGAATGAATAATATGAATTATATTTACGTGCCGTGTATTTAGATTGTCCACTGTCGTTGACCCAATTTGGCGCTAGCGTTGCGAACCACATTCCATTGACCTCCAAACAAATACTGTATAGTGAATTTTCATTGCTGCAGATTTATGGAAGATAGGGGCCTACCTCAGTTTCCATGTTTACAAAACGCCACTCGTATTTTGTCGGTAGACTTAAGATAAAGTTATACTTACCAACACTGAGCGCGAGGAAATGACTAATCATAATTAGACCAAAGGCGGAATGTAATTTTTTGTCGCTGTTATACACAGTTTCGTAGCCTCATTCTCTTCCTGTCGTCCATCATATTATTCAGAATGCACGCTACAGCGACAATGACATCGAGAACCGCAGCACTGATAATAAAGCTTTGTCCTCGGCATTCGCGGCTGATAGGAAATAAAAATAAAACTAGTCCTTACTCACGGCTGATATATATGCACAAGTTGTATGTGTCGGTAAGATTTCTCTTTGCAGGAAGTAGCTGTGTCCGTGTTGAATACACGTTGGACGCCAGGAAGAGTGACCTCCAAAGTAATATACATACAAAAAATAAACAACAGTTAAATTCGTTTCACGTCGTGTCCGATGATTCGGAAATCCAATTCCAATGTCAGGTCTTACGTCGCCCACATCTGAAAATGTGCTTTTGAGGGTAGGTTATATAATTTACTGGGCGAGTTGGCCGTGCGGTTAGGGGCGCGCAGCTGTGAGCTTGCATCCGGGAGATATTGGGTTCGAACCCCACTGTCAGCAGACCTGAAGATGGTTTTCCATGGTTTCCCATTTTCACACCAGGAAAATGTTGGGGCTGTACCATAATTAAGGCCACGGTCGTTTCCTTCCCACTCCTAGGCCTTTCCTATTCCATCGTTGCCATAAGGCCTATCTGTGTCGGTGCGACGTAAAGTAAGTAGCAAAAAAAAAATGCACGTTCGTTCAGTTCACATAATTATAGCACACCTACAGCTTGAATGTGGATGTACTTGTGTCCTTTAACGAAGCACACGAGAAGGTTTGCAAATACTTCCTCGAACTTCAAATGAGAACTGTAACGACCTCAGTGGTAGAAGTACAGTATTGTTAGGTAACATTAATGTGCTTCAGGATTACGGGAGGAAAAATATAAACTGCAACACCACGAAGGAATGGGTCATTTGTAATGATATTGGAGATATGGAATGTTGCGAGGTAGGTACGGTAAGTAAACGATACCGATTTCAGGCCAGTCGGATTGTTCATATGACCCTCTCCACCCGATTGGTCACGGACGACCACTATGGGAAGCCCAGTAGAGCTTAGTTGATATGTAGTGTGTGGTGCAGTGTTGGCTTGCGAAGCATCCCTCGCTGGCGGGTACAAGCAGGATATCAACAGATGTTACCGGTTGAGAGTACCTAGATAATTGTGTGTGTCTGCTTTAGCTGCACGTGTTGGCCGAAATGCATTTACTGTACAACGTGTATGGTACACGCCATGCCCATGACCGGAGACGTGGTTTGGTACAGGACCAACCCGGCAGACAAAGGTGCGGGTGGGTCGCCGTATTATTTGGATGTCCTGAATAGACCACCGAGCAACAGCAGAAGAAATTCGACCCACTCTAACACCACACGTTCCACGAACCTACTACGCTGACGTAGCAGGGGGATAGGTGATACTCCCACGTGGCGCGTCCCAGGTGGCGGATAGGGGGCTCCTAACCGGCTTGCTGGCGGACTTGAGCAAAATAAAATAGCTCTCGCGGACCAAACACACAACGCCCTGTGAGTGGTGGGGGACACAGACGAAGAATCCAACCACGGTATCCCCTGCCTGCCGTAAGAGGCGACTAAAAGTAGCGACCAAGGAATGATCGAATTAGGACCATGAGACTACTTGTAATTAGTACCATCACCGGGGAACCCCATGGGTCGCCTTTACTTGCAAGTAGTACCACTATGTTAGGTACACAATAGGTTTGTGATTAGTAGCAACAGTGTGTGAATCAGGATGGGCTTTACAGTACCCGTGATTAGTACCAGTACAGTACCTATGGTTAGTACCCACTATGTGAGGAAAACCACGGGATGGCACGGGTCCCTGTGATTAGTACGCCTATGTGAGAAACAACATAGGTCTGCGTTACATGTGCGCATTACATTACCATTGAGTAATACCATAATGTGTGGAATACCGCGAGTCTACGCTACTTTTGATTGGTACCGCAACATGACAAATGCCATGGTTCTACTTTCCTAGCGATAAGTACCTTTATGAGGGGCCGATGACCTGGATTTTGGACCCCTTTAGACAACAAGCATCATCGATTCAGGATTGTGCTTTAGAAGCAGTCCCTTGGTCAGTGTACTATTGTTTTACGATAGTTTCTGGGAATGTGGGGGCATTGCGTGTCGGATCCACTGATTGTTTTCCATTCATGTTCATCCCTTCATTCATCGTCATCACGTTTTGAATTCTGGTCAGTGGGTGATTTTGGACTTTTAAATGGTCATTACATCACGTCTCATTTCGTACCATTAGGGGCCAATGACCTAGATGTTAGGCCGCTTTAAACAACAAGCCTCATCATCATCATCATCACCACCACTACACCACACGTTACGTGACAAATAATTGGTAATTGTTTGCGTGCATCTGGCTTGCGATCCCGTGTCGCTGTCGCAAATATTCCTCTGACCCCATAACATCGACGTGTGAGGCTGTCCTGGTGTCAACGGTAATGCTGGGCCGATGAATGCCACAGTGTTATCTGCAATGATGAATTACGGCTTTGCCATGGTCGCAATGATCGTCCCAATCGTGTAGACGGCGTACCGATATGAGTGGCGAAGCCGATCTCATCGTCGAGAGGCATTACAGGAGCTATTGATTTTCTGTGAAATCGCCATTCGTGAGTGTTGAGGGCACAATGACTGAGCGAAAATGTGTGGACAGGGTTGTCAATCCAGTGGTTGTCCCGCTGATCGTGACCGTTGTAAATGGGCTGCTTCAGCTGGACAATGCCCGTCCTCACACTGTAGAAATCTCCATGGAAGCTGTACAAGACAATACACTTTCACAGTGCCCCGCCAGATTCCTGGACCCAAGCCCTATTGAACATGTGTGGAGTGTGATGGGTTGACGCCAGTACAACTCCCCTCTTCCACCACGAAATGTGGACGAATCACCCTCGCGGTGCAGCAAGCATGGACCGCAATTCCGCAGGTCCTTGTTGACTTCGTACCGTGCAAGATACAGCAATGTATTGCAGCTCGGTGTGGGCACAGCTTGTACTGATCTGTGTTTACATATGCGCACTGAAGCACTTGAACGTGTTGATATCGCATCATTCTCTCACACCCTCCCACCAATGGGGCATTGCAAGCACACTCCTTCATGGTGTTGTAGTTTCCTTTTTCTCTAGTGTAATTGATATTTAAACATTTTTCTGACGGCTAAAAGTATTCCGTCCTGATTGATGAAACTGCGACTCATGACGAAGGAACTGTTTTAATTTATTTATATAAAACTGTGAGTACTTCCAAAGAAGATATACAATTTATTTACTAAATTGCTCTCGGTTATCAGGATTTGTTAAGTCCGGGGAATATGTTCCTCCTCTACGATACGATGCTAAATTAGCTTCGTGCTACTATTACTGGTAAAGAAGAGTTTCTGGAGGAGTCTTGTGGTTGTCGCTACCAATATACACTGACTGACAGAGCAAATGCAACACCAAGAAGGAGTGGTCAGAACTTTATGCCAATTGCCGGGTAGACTGACGTCACTGAGGTATGCTCATGATGTGAAATGCGCCGCTGTGCTGCGCACGTAGCGAACGATAAATGGGACACGGCGTTGGCGAATGGCCCACTTCGTACCGTGATTTCTCAGCCGACAGTCATTGTAGAACATGTTGTCGTGTGCCACAGGACACGTGTATAGCTAAGAATGCCAGGCCGCCGTCAACGGAGGCATTTCCAGCAGACAGACGACTTTACGAGGGGTATGGTGATCGGGCTGAGAAGGGCAGGTTGGTCGCTTCGTCAAATCGCAGCCGATACCCATAGGGATGTGTCCACGGTGCAGCGCCTGTGGCGAAGATGGTTGGCGCAGGGACATGTGGCACGTGCGAGGGGTCCAGGCGCAGCCCGAGTGACGTCAGCACGCGAGGATCGGCGCATCCGCCGCCAAGCGGTGGCAGCCCCGCACGCCACGTCAACCGCCATTCTTCAGCATGTGCAAGACACCCTGGCTGTTCCAATATCGACCAGAACAATTTCCCGTCGATTGGTTGAAGGAGGCCTGCACTCCCGGCGTCCGCTCAGAAGACTACCATTGACTCCACAGCATAGACGTGCACGCCTGGCATGGTGCCGGGCTAGAGCGACTTGGATGAGGGAATGGCGGAACGTCGTGTTCTCCGATGGGTCACGCTTCTGTTCTGTCAGTGATAGTCACCGCAGACGAGTGTGGCGTCGGCGTGGAGAAAGGTCAAATCCGGCAGTAACTGTGGAGCGCCCTACCGCTAGACAACGCGGCATCATGGTTTGGGGCGCTATTGCGTATGATTCCACGTCACCTCTAGTGCGTATTCAAGGCACGTTAAATGCCCACCGCTACGTGCAGCATGTGCTGCGGCCGGTGGCACTCCCGTACCTTCAGGGGCTGCCCAATGCTCTGTTTCAGCAGGATAATGCCCGCCCACACACTGCTCGCATCTCCCAACAGGCTCTACGAGGTGTACAGATGCTTCCGTGGCCAGCGTACTCTCCGGATCTCTCACCAATCGAACACGTGTGGGATCTCATTGGACGCCGTTTGCAAACTCTGCCCCAGCCTCGTACGGACGACCAACTGTGGCAAATGGTTGACAGAGAATGGAGAACCATCCCTCAGGACACCATCCGCACTCTTATTGACTCTGTACCTCGACGTGTTTCTGCGTGCATCGCCGCTCGCGGTGGTCCTACATCCTACTGAGTCGATGCCGTGCGCATTGTGTAACCTGCATATCGGTTTGAAATAAACATCAATTATTCGTCCGTGCCGTCTCTGTTTTTTCCCCAACTTTCATCCCTTTCGAACCACTCCTTCTTGGTGTTGCATTTGCTCTGTCAGTCAGTGTATAAGCAGTGTCGCATCTAACATAGATTATCCCTCACCCTACTGACGGCAATTCAAAGTACCATCAGAAATGTAACTCAGGCTTTGAAATGTGACGGCACTTGTCAGTACCACTTCTCTGTAGATTCTGCAGTAGCCAGAAGACAGCGCATGCGCTGTGCAAGCCTGGTTTGTTGTTCCATAGAGGTTTGATCACACCTGTGTATCTTGATTACGGCGCCATTTGATCCGAAAATGGCAGAGTTAGTGTTTGGGTGTAAATTAATGTCCATATCACGCGGTAATTGTCCAGCAAATATTTTCCTCGGTAGTTAAGAGTCCAGAGATTAGTTCTGTACAGTATTATTGCATTTATAGTTGACAATTACCATCTCAGGATACAAATTGTAGACTGGTACTATAATATAATTTTGTGTGGCCATTTCTAGCCGGATGCAGCCCTTGTAAGGCAGTGTCTCCGTTGAGGGTGGGTGGCATCTGCCATGTGTAGTTAATTGCGTGTTATTATTGTGGTGGAGGGAAGTGTTATGTGTGGTGTGTGAGTTGCAGGGATGTTGGAGACAGCACAAATACCCAGCCCCCGAGCCATTGGCATTAACAAATGAAGGTTAAAATCCCCGACCCGGCTGTAATCGAACCCGGGACCCTCTGACCATTCAGCCAACGAGTCGGACAGACTGGTACTTAGAAGTACTGGCAGGTCGTTAGAAATACCTTCTAGAAGATTTCAAAAACTGAAATGCACCTACTCGTGCTTTGCATTTGTACTTGCAGTGTAGGTTTCGTTTACTTTAATATAGGGACGTAAGCATTAGGCTTTTGTGTATATGGGAAACTACAGAAAAACATCTTCAGGGCTACCGATAGTGTGGCTCGAACCTACCATCTCCCAAAACAAAGTGTTACTTGACTTGAAATGCGTAACCGGCTTGCTCACTACTGTACAACATTAAGCTAAATAATAATAATAATAATAATAATAATAATAATAATAATAATAATAATAATAATAATAATAATAATAATAATAATGATGCATGTTGTACACCCCACTAACTACTTTTTAGGTTTTCGGGGATGCCAGGGATCCAGATTTTTTTTTTGTTTTTTTTGCTTGTTGCTTTACGTCGCACCGACACAGATAGGTCTTATGGCGACGATGGGACAGGAAAGGGCTAGGAGTGGGAAGGAAGCGGCCGTGGCCTTAATTAAGGTACTGCCCCGGCATTTGCCTGGTGTGAAAATGGGAAACCACGGAAAACCATTTTTAGGGCTGCCGACAGTGGGATTCGAACCTACTATCTCCCGAATACTGGATATTGGCAGCACTTAAGCGACAGCAGCTATCGAGCTCGGTGCCGGAATTTTGTCCCACAGTTGTTCTTTTACATACTGGAAAATTTACCAACACGAGGCAGACGTATTTGAGCATCTTGGAGTACTACCGGAGAGAGCTAAGATAGAACTTGCCAACCTGGGCTCAGAAAGCCATCGCCAGAAGTGTGCTATTAGCTACTTACCTACAGGTTTGACAGTAGGCCTACTTGTAAGTACCAAGATTATTTTTCTGATTAAAGTACTTTTTCAACGCTTTGAGTTCAGAAACTGTTGTCACATATTCATCATAGCTAATCCAATCTACAAAAAAGTTTAATAATATTAAGATCGTATTTGATAGTTTAATACTGAAAGGGTTATACTGTGGTGGGAGACTACATCCCACATATGTTTTCCTTTTTCCTTACTCGACGGCCATTTCAGGCACATGGTGCTCTGGTACGACATACACTTGCCTGTGGAGATGTCATAAGATGGCCAGTGATATCCTACATAGACTTGCTGCCCTCGGAAACACAATGGACAAAGGTTATCCTAACTCGGACAAGTAGAGGCTTCCCTTACTCCCAGAAAATGTTTTCTTGCTCTCCTAGCCTTGCCTTTAGTTCGTCATCTATTGTCAAGAGAGGTCACACATATTTTACATACAGTAACTGACGGACGTCCGTCTCTGTGGTGAAGTGGTTCGCGTGATTAGCTGCCACCCCCGGAGACCGGGTTCGATTCCCGGCTCTGCCACGAAATTTGAAAAGTGGTACGAGGGCTGGAATGGCGTCCACTTAGCCTCGGGAGGTCAATTGAGTATAGGGTGGTCCGATTCCCTCCTCAGCCATCCTTAAAGTGGTTTTTCTTGGTTTCCCACTTCTCCTCCAGGCAAATGCCGGGATGGTACCTTACTTAAGGTCACGGCCGCTTTCTTCCCTCATCCTTGCCTATCTCTTTAAATCTTCCCATCCCCCCATCCACAAGACCCCTGTTCAGCATAGCAGGTGAGGCCCCCTGGACGAGGCACTGGTCATCCTCCCCAGTTGTATCCCCCGGCCCAAAGTCTGAACCTCCAGGACACTGCCCTTGAGGCGGTAGAGGTGTGATCCCTCGCTGAGTCAGACTGTAAAACCAACCCTTGAGGGTAAACAGATTAAGAAAGGAGAAAGAAAGAACTGCCGGACACAGTTGTATTATTCAAATTGAAGGCGTGGCTTTCTGATGGCTGATTCTTGAGTTACGATTTATCTTCTTGTGCTTCTTTGATGTCGGTTAATGTGGGCCTTGGTAACAAATATAGTATATGATATTGCTCAACTCCTGGAAATGTTTCTAGCTGTTAAGATTTCCACCATAATCTAGCTAGGGGTACAGTGGCTACCCGCCGGCTCTGCCGTAGCTTAAGGAGACCAGCTGCGTAGTTTACTTGGTTAGTAGGTCGCCTTCTGTACTCTGGGTGGACCGAGCTCGATAGCTGCAGTCGCTTAAGTGCGGCCAGTATCCAGTAATCGGGAGATAGTGGGTTCGATCCCCACTGTCGGCAGACCTGAAGATGGTTTTCCGTGGTTTCCCATTTTCACACCAGGCAAATGCCGGGGCTGTACCTTAATTAAGGCCACGGCCGTTTCCTTCCACTTTCTAGACCTTTCCTATCCCATCGTCGCCATAAGACATATCTGTGTCGGTGCGACGTTAAGCAAAATAGCAAAAAGTACTTTGGGTGGAATCTTGGCGTCGTCAGATGTCCTAGATCCATGCCTCGAGGATACTGACACATTTTTCAGGACAAAATCCTGGCATTCTGACGTTCTTTCAGAACGATAGTAATAGGAGTAACAAACACTACTGTTTCTGACTGGAGGAACTAGTGTATAATGCACTTAGCCTCTAGGAGGCCTAACGTAATCAACAAGATACGTGGATTGGAATTCCACTCTCGGCTAGATAGTTTTCCCTCCCGGCAAATGCCAGATTGGCACCTCACCTAGACGCCTTGGTTGCTTACTTCTCGACAGTGACCACGTTAACCACTCCAATACAACAATGCAACACAGGTTATTAGTCGGACCACACACACGCACATCGAGCTGAGTATCTCAGACGGTAGAGCACTGGCTTTCGGAGCTCAAGATGACGGTTCAATTCCGGCTAAGTTCGGTGGTGTTTGAGATAAACAAATATTCCAGTCCCGTGTCGGTAGATTGCCAGCACACACAAAAAATGCTCCTACAGGATGAAATTTCCGGCACCTGACGTCTCTAAAAATAAAAGTGGGACGGAAAACCAACATTATTATTATTGTTATTGTTATGGGGTTACCCGTGGAGCAGAAAGAGGTTAAAGAAGGTGCGGGTGTTGAATGGATCTAATTACCACATCAAAATTGAATTAAAACTTTAGCAAAGGTTATATTTCTTTAGAATTTCAAAAATTAACAAATAACAACATGCCAGGTACAATAAACGATCTTGAAACGAGACTTGGAAAAATCCAAGATTCAGAACATTAACTATTTTGGGCTTCAAGTCCCTAGTTTTACGATTCCTGAGCTCCCAGCTCAAATTTACAATTCAACATGAGAATTAATTTAATCAAGGGCAAAAATCCCCTAATTCAAGAGCATTGCTCCCTAAACACAATATCAAGCCTTCCAGAGGCACTCTATACCATTGCAAAACCTTGAAAAGAGCAAACAGGCTCTCAGTTACTTACAGCCCGCTCGAGGCAAATTTACATCAAAATGTTACTCTCTGGCCTCACAGGGCACGAATTACAAATAGAAATAGTTTTATATAGGGGTATCTAGTACCCAACCTACAGGGCCTTTGCGAAAAGGAACAGGTTAAATAAACGGCGCGAACACAACCAGAACGGAGGCATACACTGCGCTCCCAGATAATAAAAAATATAAAATCCTACAGGGCTCTCGGTCGATGGAACTGGGGCTAATCCCAAGCTACTTGAGGTGACGCGCATGGAAATAACTGTAATACATTAAGAAAAAAATGGTTGCTAAATGGCAGACACCTCAAACCAAGATGAAGGGGAGCTCGAGAGGGTAACTCACTCTCTATCCCCGATTTACAGTTAAAACTTTATGAAATTTTTTACATTAGCCGAAAGAAGATTTACATTTTAGAAAAGTTTGTTGCATAATTAGAGATTCGGACCTTCCCCTCGGATTAATTGGCGGATACAGCAAGAAAGATATCATTTATGTGCCCATTACCTAGTAGATGTTCTGCCGGCCGAAGAAAGAGGCGCCCCGCCTCCTGCCTTAACACACACACTTATAAGGACGGCGATCAATTGACAAGGAAACATGAAAAGCCGCAGTTTATATACCCTCAGGGAAGGTTCGAGAGGATTCTGGGCTAATCCGTACACACCCTCTCAATTTTATTGGTTAAGCGTAAAAGTTACACTCAAAATCGAACAAGAAGCCTGTGATAGGTTGAAAATTAATTACAGAAATTTTTCTTGGTCAGATCCAAAACTGGCGGAAGGAAAGAGAAGAGTTGCCAACCCAAAAATAAATGAACATAGATTCAGTTATGGAAAACCTAGGAATACAAAACTTCTTTAAGTTGCAAGTTCTTCCAAGTTGCACCAGAGTGTATGATCATAGTTTTTGGTAGTGTCATCTGTGGAACAATGTCGAAACTTCTTGATATATACCAAAACAAAACAAGGAGAAATTCAATCAGTTTAGGAAACTTCACCATAACATAATTACTTAATCTTTCAGTAGTGGCATCTTCTGATTGAAGTTCCAAGTTCATGTAGTATCAGTTTCACCTTTTGATCGATAAAGGAGTTTATTAAGGCGCTTATTTTAAATGAGCGGAGTTGAGGTGTACCTCCCGGTACAGTTATTATTATTGTTATTATTATTGTTATTATTATTATTATTATTATTATTATTAGTATTCACACATACACTCAACTTCTTTCTCTCGTACACCACTTTCCTGCCCAACATGTCCCAAACTTACCTCAAGCAACAACAACAACAGCCATGTGATCTCTAGTTTTACGTAGGATACAAACCACAGGGACGTGAGTTTTCATTTCAAAAATCTCGCATGCATTGGGTGGGATTCGAACCGCGGATACTATGGTGATAAACCAGTGGCTATACCAAAGTGCTATCATGTGCCCTTTCTAAACGGTACTATTTGTGGTATAATTAGGATTATATGTTTGGTAATTAATGCAGTGAAATGAGTGTATTTATGTGTCCTATCAGTGTTCAACCCTTCCCATTCTCATACTCCGATATGATCCTTCATATCCCAACTCTATCTTCCAACCGAGAGGGTCGAGGTTCGATCCGCTTTCTTTCCGATCTTCCTGGCGGCTTCTGCTTCCTCAACCAACTATATGAATGAGTATCGGGGGAGGTCATTTCTGGGATAAAGACCGGCCAAGTGGTGATACCACCACAACCACATCGCCCTTATCCATATTCTCCTCAGTAGGACAAAAAGAATGCAATCAAAGTAATTCTGTAAGCAATTCATATTTAATGTGAAAAGGAAGAAGTTTAACAAACAGGTATAATTCTGTTATAGTAGTCTGTTTTTTCTCAGGTAGGTTTTAATGTATTTATTCACAAATTAGTTTCCGCTGACTGACGATTGCAAAACATACATATTTTACATATATTACGCCTGTTACCGTTCAGTCTACAAGCCCTTGTGAATCAGCTAAATGCCTCTGTAATCACCTGTTTACTACAAACGCTTCTTCTACTTCTGCCGCCTTTTCCAACACCATGGTGGGGCCAAGGGTGCGAACTCCCGCACTTGGTCCTGCTTTACGACCGAATGCCCTTCCTAACGGGAACCCTATTTGGAGGAATGTATTTCACTGTTGCGTATTTAAGTGGTACTTGGTATGTAGTGTTGTGTTTATTTGAAGAAATGTGTTCTAATACAAATGCATACACCCATTCCTCGAGCCAGAGGAATTAACGAGACGCGACTAAAAGCCTTGACCTGGCCAGGAGTCGAACCTGGGACCCTCTTAACGAAATCCCACGACATTGACCGTTCAGCCACGGAGCCGGATTTGTTCCTACTGTACGTTATTTCCCTAATAACTTGAACCCAAACCTAACCACATTCTTCTGCTTCCTTCTCCCTCAACTGACCAGTCCCACGTGTCTCCACCACCGGAGCTGATTCATACGGACAGTGTAACAACCCAGTTTCCCAGAAAGTTCGCTCAGTCAAAGAGGGATCAAAATAAGCGAACACAAGTTTCAGCTTATCCACTGATTTTTTAAAATGATATTTATTCGGGGCGTCGACCTAGAAAGATCATTTGCCCCTACTTTGCACCATATATTGCGGAAATGTAAAGTGTTGAATGTGAGGAAAGGAACATTAAGGACGACACAAACAACCAGTCCCCAGGCCAGGGATATTAATCATTTACAATTAAAAGCCCCTAACCCGGCCGGGAATCGAACCCGGAGCCTCCGGATGACAGGTGGACGCGTTGCCCCCTACACCGTGGGGCCGGACTTATCCACTGATACTCGACCGTTTGTAAGAAAATAACGGTCGAATTTCCCGACGTGTTTTATGTACCTTTTGGTGCATAACAAGTTCAACTGAGCGGCGGCACGGTGGCTATGGCCGCGGCTTCACACTTTTGCGCCCCGTGTTCAAATCCCTTTAATTGTTGTTTTTTGTTGTTGTTTCGTTTATTTACTAGTAGTATAATTGGATGGTTCGGCGGCCTCCTCCTCCTCCGGCTCTCGGGAGAGGCCTCCTCCTCCCGCGGGAAATTTGAATTTTGGCGGGAAATTTGAATTTTGGCGGGAGATTTGAATTTGTAAACAAAGCCACGTGCTTTTTGACAGCTGTCATCGACAACAACGCATCGCTAACCTCAGTACTGCCATCTTGACGGGCCTAAACCTCACTAGTGCCAACTTAACCTAACTAGCATGAGGTAAACAAACCCACGTGTTTTTTGACAGCCACGTGCTTTTTGACAGACAACAACGCATCGCTAACCTCAGTACTGCCATCTTGACGGACCTAAACCTCAGTAGTGCCAACTTAACCTCACTAGCATGAGGTAAACAAACCCACGTGTTTTTTGACAGCCACGTGCTTTTGACAGATTTGTAAACAAAGCCACGTGCTTTTTGACAGACAACAACGCATCGCTAACCTCAGTACTGCCATCTTGACGGACCTAAACCTCAGTAGTGCCAACATAACCTCACTAGCATGAGGTAAACAAAGCCACGTGTTTTTTGACAGCCACGTGCTTTTGACAGATTTGTAAACAAAGCCACGTGCTTTTTGACAGACAACAACGCATCGCTAATCTCAGTACTGCCATCTTGACGGGCCTAAACCTTAGTGGTACCAACTTAACCTAACTAGCGCGAGGTAAACAAAGCCACGTGCTTTATGACAGCCACGTGCTATTTTGACAGCTGTCATCCGCCATCTTTGAGCACTGTGCTGCCCTCTTTCGTCACCTGTCATCGGCAGTGCTGCCATCTTGACGGGTCTAAACCTTAGTGCTACCAACTTAACCTAACTAGCGCGAGGTAAACAAAGCCACGTGCAGCTGTCATCCGCCATCTTTGAGCACAGTGCTGCCCTCTTTAGCTACTTACCTTTGAAATGTGGTGGCGGATAATTTGAAAAATGCTTTTTTTGACAGCAGCCATCTTGCATCGCAAACCTCAGTGCTGCCCTCTTTAGCTAGTTACCTGTGGTGGCAGGCAATTCCACGTGACAGCAGCCATCTTTGAGCACCGTGCTGCCCTCTATGTGGTGGCGGCAAATTCCACGTGCTCTTGTTTGGAAACAAACTCACGTGCTTTTTTTGACAGCTGTCATCTGCCATCTTTAATCAACAGAGCACAGTGCTGCCCTCTTTAGCGATTCCACATGACAGCAGCCATCTTTAATCAAGAGAGCACTGTGCTGCCATCTTTAGCTAGATACCTTTGAAATGTGGTGGCGGCAAATTGAAAAATTCCACGTGCTCTTGTTTGAAAACAAACTCACGTGCTTTTTTGACAGCTGTCGTGCAGCTGTCATCCGCCATCTTTGAGCATAGTGCTGCCCTCTTTAGCTACTTACCTTTGAAATGTGGTACGTCATCCGCCATCTTGCATCGCAAACCTCAGTGCCGCCCTCTATGTGGTGGCAGACAATTCCACGTGACAGCAGCCATCTTTGAGCACAGCGCTACCCCTCTTTGTGGCGGCGGGAAATTCCACGTGCTTTACAAACCTATATGCTTTTCTGACAGCTGTCATCCGCCATCTTTAATCCAGAGAGAACAGTGCTGCCCTCTATTGGTGGCGGTAAATTCCACGTGCTTTACAAACCTATATGATTTTCTGACAGCTGTCATCCGCCATCTTTAATCCAGAGAGAAGAGTGCTGCCCTCTATGTGGTGACGGTAAATTCCACGTGCTCTTGTTTGGAAACAAAGCTATATGCAGCTATCATCCGCCATCTTTAATCACCGCGCTGCCCTCTATGTGGTGACGGCAAATTCCACGTGCTCTTGTTTGGAAACAAAGCTATGTGCTTTTTTGACAGCTGTCATCCGCTATCTTTAATCACCGCGCTACCCTCTATGTGGTGACGGCAAATTCCACGTGCTTTACAAACCTATGTGCTTTTTTGACAGCTGTCATCCGCCATCTTTAATCCAGAGAGAACAGTGCTGCCCTCTATGTGGTGACGGCAAATTCCACGTGCTTTACAAACCCATGTGCTTTTTTGACAGCTGTCATCCGCCATCTTTAATCACCGTGCTGCCCTCTATGTGGTGACGGCAAATTCCACGTGCTCTTGTTTGGAAACAAAGCTATGTGCTTTTTTGACAGCTGTCATCCGCCATCTTTAATCACCATGCTGCCCTCTATGTGGTGGTGGTAAATTGCAAAGCTATGTGCTTTTTTGACAGCTGTCATCCGCTATCTTTAATCACCGCGCTGCCCTCTATGTGGTGACGGCAAATTCCACGTGCTTTACAAACCTATGTGCTTTTTTGACAGCTGTCATCCGCCATCTTTAATCCAGAGAGAACAGTGCTGCCCTCTATGTGGTGACGGCAAATTCCACGTGCTTTACAAACCCATGTGCTTTTTTGACAGCTGTCATCCGCCATCTTTAATCACCGTGCTGCCCTCTATGTGGTGACGGCAAATTCCACGTGCTTTACAAACCTATGCGCTTTTCTGACAGCCGTCATCCGCCATCTTTGAGAACAGTGCTGCCCTCTATGTGGTGGTGGTAAATTCCACGTGCTTTACAAACCTATGCGCTTTTCTGACAGCTGTCATCCGCCATATTTAATCACCGTGCTGCCGGGTGACGGCAAATTCCACGTGCTCTTGTTGGGAACTTGCGTCAGGAAGGGCATCCGGCCGTAAAACAATAGTTCGTGATTTAAAATCTAAGAAGTGGATCTAGCTGTAAATCCCCGATTCTCGACAGATTCTTAATCCGAGTTGTCAGGAAGGGCAACCGGTCGTAAAACTATGAGGTTAGATACTGCTAGTTTTGCATCAGGAAGGACAACTCAACACATTCATGTGATTTAAACACATTTTTATCCCCAAGAGAATCGAACCCGAGACTACCGGGTGAGAGGCATGCATACTGTAGGCTATAGATTTGTTCTACAGTCCTCGAAGTATCGGCACAGTCATTCTGAGCGAGTTGTGTGGAATGCATGTGTTAGCTGAAATTGTATACGTATCTTCCGGCTCGACCTTGAGCGAGGACACTGATAAGCGGCTTGTAACTCGCGAACGTCTTCTTATGTGAGTACCATTCAAGCTCTTAAAACACAGTACTAATTAAGGTTGTAAAATATTCTGAAATAGTCCTCCTCTGTAGTGCAGTAGTTAGCTGCTACCCTCGGAGGTCCGAGTTCGATTCCTGGCTCTGCCACGGAATGTGTAGCATTTAGCCTATGTAAGTTCCTAACGTAAAATATCATGATTGTACGGAGAGGTTAAAACACACACAGTGCCTACTCCTATCGAAAGAACCAGCACGGTACCGGCATGTAGGCTTCTCCTGGTGAAGGAGCCTGCACATAGTTTAACGCCTCCTATCAACAGCCCTTACTTAATGCTGGCTTTTTTTTTCGCACACCCCGCCTCACACCATAGTTTTATACGACCGGCTGCCCTTCCTGACTAGGATTTTAAATCGCAGTATACGTGATACATTTGTTGTAGCGGGTTTTATAACTAGATATCCCGGTACCGACACATAGCCTACTCCCGACTAGAAGAAGCCTGCACAAGGCTTATTGCCTCCATCCGACAAATGAATCACCGTCAAGTCATGTACTCAAAAAAATCATTTTCGAAGGAGTCTGCACAAGGTTTAACGCCCCCATCAACAGCCCTTACTTAATGCTAGCTTTCTTGCACACCCCGCCTCACACTATAGTTTTACGACCGGCTGCCCTTCCTGACTAGGATTTTAAATCGCAGTATACGTGATAAATTTGTTGTAGCGGGTTTTATAACTAGATATCCCGGTACCGACACATAGTCTACTCCCGACTAGAAGAAGCCTGCACAAAGCTTATTGCCTCCATCCGACAAATGAATCAGCATCAACACTCTTGTACTCAAAAAAAAGTCATTTTCGAAGGAGTCTGCACAAGGTTTAACGTCCCCATCAACAGCCCTTACTTATTGCTAGCTTTTTTTTTGCACACCCCGCCTCACACCATAGTTTTATACGACCGGCTGCCCTTCCCGACTAGGATTTTAAATCGATATCCCGACATAGCCTACTCCTACCGAAGAAAGCAGCTTAACGCCTCCATCCAACAAATGAATCACACTCAAACACTCTTCAATCATTCTCGCTACTTCGGAAGATAGCGGGTTCGAACTGGAAGCCGTAAATGCTAGGCGAGGGGCCTGTGCGATCGTCATAACATGATCTAGCTAGATGCCCTTCCCGACGGCATAAGTTACCAGGATTTGAATCGCGTACCCCGACTAGAAGAAGCCTGCGCATAGCTTAACGCCTCCATCCGACGAATGAATCACCCTCAACACTCTCCAATCATTCTCGCTACTTCAGAAGATAGCGGGTTCGAACTAGAAGCCGTAAATGCTAGGCGAGGGGTCTGCGCGATCGTCATTACATGATCTAACTTTAGCTCAATACCTACAGGTAAGGAATACCGCGTATGTACCCTCGAGAAGTCGAGGATCACACGCTAACTTTCCAAGGCTCGAACTCTTAAATTCTGACACCTCGGCATCAACAGGAGGTTCGAATACGTCAGCCTGCAGGTAGGAGCTCTTGTTTGCATTCGTCCCGACTGTACCCGCAGTTTGTCAGCGATCTTTTCACATCCGGTTGGTAACAAGCAGAATATTTAGCCGCAGCAGTCTGCGCGAAGTGCTCACAGTTCTCTGTATGCGTTTATCACGTACACATCTCCCGTCTGCAGTGAATATTATTCTTCAGCCTTTATCTTAAGGTAAGGTAGAACTGTTAATTACCTTTTTTTTATTTGCAAAGCAACTTCTACGCTAGACATCTACATTCATATATGTTTGTTCTTTTTTTAGGTACCGTTCGAAAGTACGCAACAATTTTATTCATCCCAGTAACAGCCTGCAGCACGTGCATTTTTAAGGTATGTTTTCGAACTTTGAGTTGTAAAGATAATTAGGTTAGATGATGCACCCTACACTACATTCATATATGTTTCTTCTTTTTTTAGGTACGACCAGAATATTATCATTCGAGTTTCAGGCTTGAACGCACGCATTTTATACATCCGAGTAACAGTTTGCAGCGCGAAGATTTTAAGGTATGTCTGACCTCTATTCGTTGAAACTTGGTTTCTTCTAAAACATCGTAACTTTAGTCTATTGATAAATAGTTGTTCTCTTTAATCTACATACTATAGACGAGGTGCGTACATAGCTATGTCTGCCCTCAACAGGCTTAAACTTGGTTTCTTCTATAACTTTAAGCTATTCATAAATAATTGTTCTCTTCAACCTACATACTATAGACGTGGTATAATTTCAAACACGCACACATAGCTATGTCCGTCCTCAACAGGCTTAAACTTGGTTTCTTCCGAACATCGTAACTTTAAGCTAATCATAAATAGTTGTTCTCTTTAATCAACATACTATAGACGTGGTATGATTTCAAACACGTACACATAGCTATGTCTGCCCTCAACGGGCTGAAAGTTGGTTTCTTCTGTAACTTTAAGCTAATCATAAATAGTTGTTCTCTTTAATCTACATACTATAGACGTGGTATAATTTCAAACACGTACACATAGCTATGTCCATCCTCAACAGGCTTAAACTTGGTTTCTTCTGTAACTTTAAGCTAATCATAAATAGTTGTTCTCTTTAATCTACATACTATAGACGTAGTATAATTTCAAACACGCACACATAGCTATGTCCGTCCTCAACAGGCTTAAACTTGGTTTCTTCCGTAACTTTAAACTATTCATAAATAATTGTTCTCTTCAACCTACATACTATAGACGAGGTGCGTACATAGCTATGTCCGTCCTCAACAGGCTTAAACTTGGTTTCTTCCGAACATCGTAACTTTAGCCTATTGATAAATAGTTGTTCTCTTTAATCTACATACTATAGACGTAGTATAATTTCAAACACGCACACATAGCTATGTCCGCCCTCAACAGGTTGAAAGTTGGTTTCTTCCGAACATCGTAACTTTAAGCTAATCATAAATAGTTGTTCTCTTTAATCAACATACTATAGACGTGGTATGATTTCAAACACGAAAACATCGACATTAACTTTGAGAAAAATAAGTTTGGGATGCTCTATGACTCGTGTCAAGGTTAAGTATGACAAACCTACCTACGTCGGCTTCACAGTACTTGAATTGGCTAAAACACTCATGTATGAATTCTATTACGATTATATGATGAAGAAGTACGCGCTTAAGCTAATCATAAATAGTTGTTCTCTTTAATCTACATACTATAGACGAGGTGCGTACATAGCTATGTCCGTCCTCAACAGGCTTAAACTTGGTTTCTTCCGAACATCGTAACTTTAGTCTATTGATAAATAGTTGTTCTCTTTAATCTACATACTATAGACGTGGTATAATTTCAAACACACACACACATAGCTATGTCTGTCCTCAACAGGCTTAAACTTGGTTTCTTCTGTAACTTTAAGCTAATCATAAATAGTTGTTCTCTTTAATCTACATACTATAGACGTGGTATAATTTCAAACACGTGCACATAGTTATGTCCGTCCTCAACAGGCTGAAACTTGGTTTCTTCTGTAACTTTAAGCTAATCATAAATAGTTGTTCTCTTTAATCTACATACTATAGACGTGGTATAATTTCAAACACACACACACATAGCTATGTCCGTCCTCAACAGGCTTAAACTTGGTTTCTTCTGTAACTTTAAGCTAATCATAAATAGTTGTTCTCTTTAATCTACATACTATAGACGTAGTATAATTTCAAACACGCACACATAGCTATGTCTGCCCTCAACAGGTTGAAAGTTGGTTTCTTCCGAACATCGTAACTTTAAGCTAATCATAAATAGTTGTTCTCTTCAATCCTCATACTATAGACGTGGTATAATTTCAAACACGCACACGTAGCTATGTCTATCCTCAACAGGCTTAAACTTGGTTTCTTCCGAACATCGTAACTTTAGTCTATTGATAAATAGTTGTTCTCTTTAATCCTCGCGCTATAGACGTGGTATAATTTCAAACACATGCACATAGCTATGTCTGCCCTCAACAGGCTGAAACTTGGTTTCTTCTAAAACATCGTAACTTTAAGCAATTGATAAATAGTTGTTCTCTTTAATCCACATACTATAGACGTGGTATAATTTCAAACACATGCACATAGCTATGTCTGCCCTCAACAGGCTTAAACTTGGTTTCTTCCGAACATCGTAACTTTAGTCTATTGATAAATAGTTGTTCTCTTTAATCCTCGCGCTATAGACGTGGTATAACTTCAAACACATGCACATAGCTATGTCTACCCTCAACAGGCTGAAACTTGGTTTCTTCTAAAACATCGTAACTTTAAGCAAATCATAAATAATTTTTCTCTTTAATCCACATACTATAGACGTGGTATAATTTCAAACACGCACACGTAGCTATGTCTATCCTCAACAGGCTTAAACTTGGTTTCTTCCGAACATCGTAACTTTAAGCAATTGATAAATAGTTGTTCTCTTTAATCCACATACTATAGACGAGGTATAATTTCAAACACGCGCACATAGCTATGTCTGTCCTCAACAGGCTGAAACTTGGTTTCATCTAAAACATCGTAACTTTAAGCTAATCATAAATAGTTGTTCTCTTTAATCCACATACTATAGACGGGGTATAATTTCAAACACGCACACGTAGCTATGTCTATCCTCAACAGGTTGAAACTTGGTTTCTTCCGAACATCGTAACTTTAGAGTATTGATAAATAGTTGTTCTCTTTCAATCTTTCATGCTGTAGATGAGGTTAATCTTATAATTTCAAACTCACAGCAATGTCTGACCTGTACAGGTTCAAACTTGGTTTCTTCCGAACATAGCAACTTTAGTCTATAGATAAATAGTTATTCTCTTCAATCTTTCACGCTGTAGAAGAGGTTAATCTTATAATTTCAAACTCACAGCCATGTCTGACCTCTATAGGTTGAAACTTGCTTTCTTCCGAACATAGCAACTTTAGTCTTTAGATAAATAGTCATTCTCTTCAATCTTTCATGCTGTAGAAGAGGTTAATCTTATAATTTCAAACACACAGCCATGTCTGACCTCTATAGGTTGAAACTTGCTTTCTTCCGAACATCGTAACTCTAGGCTAGCACACTTACCCTTTTATATCCTATTATTACTATGTGTGATGCAAGTGCTAACGCTACATTTATTCTTTTTAGAAAAACCATGGAGAAGATTAACCAGCTAGGTCATATTTCAACTCCAACTACCAAGCCGTTAACAAGTCTACCGCTAAATGAGCAATTTAAAGTAATTTCACTACGAAGATTAAAAACGAAATTTGGAGAAAGGATTTTATGTGTCTGCGAAGACTTTCAAGTTTTTTTACCTCATAGATTTAGCATGCTAACTGATTTAGAAATAGAAGAACTAAATCAACGTTCTATTTTCATTATATATCACGGCATAGAGAACAAATCTTGTGTTATTAGTTTTACTGATGCGTAAAAGCATGTGCATACAAGAATTACATCGAGAAAGCAAAAGTATGCAAACATCACTACAAGTAAAATCATTCATGATAAAACTAGTACATACAAGATGTGAATAAATACTGTAGAATTGGCATATTCTTTTATTTTAGATTAGGTATTACCTTCTCCTCCTACTCCTTCCTCTCGAAGAAGAATAAGAGCAAGAAAGAAGATGTTGATTAAATTCGTAAGTATGTTATCGTCTAGCACAGTAAGTATGTTGAGAAGAGATTTTTTTCCTAAACTGTGCTTGATTCTAGTCTTGTAATATAGTGTACTACAACATCGCACTATAGTATGTGTATATATGTTTTTTGAACAGTGGTATGTATTCAAGTCTAAACTTGCACACTCTCGCTTTGCGATGCATGTTCGATAAAGATGTACCTTGACAGAGTAAGTAAAGGTAAAGGAAGTTATACACATCAATTAATGTTCTGATCACATGTTAAGGTTAACGACATCGAGTGCAGTGTTCGATTCTAGTCTTGATCACTTATCTAGTGTTTTGAGCACATCAATTAATGTTCTGATTACATGTTAAGGTTAACAACATCGAGTACAATGTTCGATTCTAGTCTTGCTATGTTTTAATCTCATTTCATATTCTAATCACATGTTGAAGTTAACAACATCGAGTGCAGTGTTTGATTCTAGTCTTGTTATGTTTTACAATCTTGTTTCTTTTTTGCAATGCATGTTCGATAGAGGTGTACCTTGAAAGAGTAGGAAGAGTTCGATTCTAGTCCTGCTATGTTTGAACCTGATTTAATGTTCTAATCACGTGTTGAAGTTAACATCAAGTGCAGTGTTCGATTCTAGTCTTGTTATGTTTTACAATCTTGCTTTTGCAATGCACGTTCGATAGAGATGTACCTTCACTGAGCAGGAAGAGCAGCTCAGTAAGTATGTTGAGAAGAGAATTTTTTGTTTTTCTAAACAGTGCTTGATTCTAGTCTCGCAATGCTGTGTTCTGCAACATCGAGCACTAGTATGTAGTTCAAGTTGTAATAAGTTTTGAACAGTAGTATGTGTGTGTTCAAGTCTAAACATGTGTCACTGCGGGTATGTGAGCGGATAACAGCTGACGAAATTGCCCCGCATAGGGCAGCACGGTGCTCTGTTCATTAAAAGATAGCAGATGACAGCTAACGAAATTGCCTGCATGATAGCAGCATAGTGCTCTGTTGGTTAAAGATGGCAGATGTCACCTGTCAAAAAGCACATAGGTTTGTAAAGCACGTGCAATTTGCCGTCACTACATAGAGGGCAGCATGGTGATTAAAGATGGCGGATGACAGCTGTCAAAAAAGCACATAGCTTTGTTTCCAAACAAGAGCACGTGGAATTTGCCGTCACCACATAGAGGGCAGCACGGTGATTAAAGATGGCGGATGACAGCTGTCAAAAAAGCACATGGGTTTGTAAAGCACGTGGAATTTGCCGTCACCACATAGAGGGCAGCACTGTTCTCTCTGGATTAAAGATGGCGGATGACAGCTGTCAAAAAAGCACATAGGTTTGTAAAGCACGTGGAATTTGCCGTCACCACATAGAGGGTAGCGCGGTGATTAAAGATAGCGGATGACAGCTGTCAAAAAAGCACATAGCTTTGTTTCCAAACAAGAGCACGTGGAATTTGCCGTCACCACATAGAGGGCAGCGCGGTGATTAAAGATGGCGGATGATAGCTGCACATAGCTTTGTTTCCAAACAAGAGCACGTGGAATTTACCGTCACCACATAGAGGGCAGCACTCTTCTCTCTGGATTAAAGATGGCGGATGACAGCTGTCAGAAAATCATATAGGTTTGTAAAGCACGTGGAATTTACCGCCACCAATAGAGGGCAGCACTGTTCTCTCTGGATTAAAGATGGCGGATGACAGCTGTCAGAAAAGCATATAGGTTTGTAAAGCACGTGGAATTTCCCGCCGCCACAAAGAGGGGTAGCGCTGTGCTCAAAGATGGCTGCTGTCACGTGGAATTGTCTGCCACCACATAGAGGGCGGCACTGAGGTTTGCGATGCAAGATGGCGGATGACGTACCACATTTCAAAGGTAAGTAGCTAAAGAGGGCAGCACTATGCTCAAAGATGGCGGATGACAGCTGCACGACAGCTGTCAAAAAAGCATGTGAGTTTGTTTTCAAACAAGAGCACGTGGAATTTTTCAATTTGCCGCCACCACATTTCAAAGGTATCTAGCTAAAGATGGCAGCACAGTGCTCTCTTGATTAAAGATGGCTGCTGTCATGTGGAATCGCTAAAGAGGGCAGCACTGTGCTCTGTTGATTAAAGATGGCAGATGACAGCTGTCAAAAAAGCACGTGAGTTTGTTTCCAAACAAGAGCACGTGGAATTTGCCGCCACCACATAGAGGGCAGCACGGTGCTCAAAGATGGCTGCTGTCACGTGGAATTGCCTGCCACCACAGGTAACTAGCTAAAGAGGGCAGCACTGAGGTTTGCGATGCAAGATGGCTGCTGTCAAAAAAAAGCATTTTTCAAATTATCCGCCACCACATTTCAAAGGTAAGTAGCTAAAGAGGGCAGCACTGTGCTCAAAGATGGCGGATGACAGCTGCACGTGGCTTTGTTTACCTCGCGCTAGTTAGGTTAAGTTGGTAGCACTAAGGTTTAGACCCGTCAAGATGGCAGCACTGCCGATGACAGGTGACGAAAGAGGGCAGCACAGTGCTCAAAGATGGCGGATGACAGCTGTCAAAAAAGCACGTGGCTGTCATAAAGCACGTGGCTTTGTTTACCTCGCGCTAGTTAGGTTAAGTTGGTACCACTAAGGTTTAGGCCCGTCAAGATGGCAGTACTGAGATTAGCGATGCGTTGTTGTCTGTCAAAAAGCACGTGGCTTTGTTTACAAATCTGTCAAAAGCACGTGGCTGTCAAAAAACACGTGGCTTTGTTTACCTCATGCTAGTGAGGTTAAGTTGGCACTACTGAGGTTTAGGTCCGTCAAGATGGCAGTACTGAGGTTAGCGATGCGTTGTTGTCTGTCAAAAAGCACGTGGCTTTGTTTACAAATCTGTCAAAAGCACGTGGCTGTCAAAAAACACGTGGGTTTGTTTACCTCATGCTAGTGAGGTTAAGTTGGCACTACTGAGGTTTAGGTCCGTCAAGATGGCAGTACTGAGGTTAGCGATGCGTTGTTGTCTGTCAAAAAGCACGTGGCTGTCAAAAAACACGTGGGTTTGTTTACCTCATGCTAGTTAGGTTAAGTTGGCACTAGTGAGGTTTAGGCCCGTCAAGATGGCAGTACTGAGGTTAGCGATGCGTTGTTGTCGATGACAGCTGTCAAAAAGCACGTGGCTTTGTTTACAAATTCAAATCTCCCGCCAAAATTCAAATTTCCCGCCAAAATTCAAATTTCCCGCGGGAGGAGGAGGCCTCTCCCGAGAGCCGGAGGAGGAGGAGGCCGCCGAACCATCCAATTATACTACTTTTACTGATGTCCATAGACGATTACTACACAAATATTTCTTATTAGGTTAGTGGATACAAAGGTGTTATGTTGATTGTAAAATTACAACTGGGTTTCACAAAAAGTGTTATGCATTTATTATATACTAGCAAGATACCCGCGCTTCGCTACGGTATTATACTGAAATTTATAATTAAATGCTTAACGTTTTATATATAATCCGCCGAAATTCGCGATCTGACTCGTTTTCCTAGAGATTACGGCAAAGTTCCTCCCATTTTCAATCTTTCTTTCCAGGAATCGATTTCGTACTTCCCGGGCTAGCTTCAGGTATTCCACCCGGTCAGATGGGTCCCTAAATCTTTGCCATCTTTTCCCGTAAGAATTTTTAATATGGATCAAATCCTTGAGGAGATCCGGAGTGGTGTCATCTTGGGTGCCTTTGCGGTACTGAACCCGCGGCCGGACTGCATTCGTAGTCATTACCCGGCCAGGACCCGTTTCCAGCGCGGTCCGCACATTTTGACGACGGTCCAGAATATTATTATTATTATTATTATTATTATTATTATTATTATTATTATTATTATTAGGGTGGGTGATATTAGTTGAATTTAGGTTATTATTATTATTATCATTATTATTATTATTATTATTATTGATGTTCTGGACTCTACAGCAAGATGCAAGACCGCTACTTGGCCGTAAATTACATCTGCTGCCATTGTCATTACTTACAATGTGACCAGCACCATTGCCGCGCGTAGGCAAGTGCGGGGGATTTCTGGCGATACGAATGATATACTTCCGTGCATTATTGACTTTATTATAGATGTGGACAATTGCACGGTCAATATCATTCCTATCGTTTATTTCAAATGTGTTTAAATTTTCATTTATATGCTAGGAGAATCTACTGTAATCTAACTTTAAGTTTTCCAAAGGAAAAAATGGCTCTTGGAAACGAACCCAGGAAAGATTAAAAATGATTGATTTATGATCAGAATAAGTACATTATAAACAGTAAAATCAATTGGTCTCAACTACATTTTCACCCCACCGGTGTTAATTTCATTTACCCCACCCCCCAAGAATGAAGAGGCGTGTCTCTTTATGTTTAAAGGAGATTCCACGCCTGTTACCTTCAGTTTTGAGATATGAGTTTCCCCATAGAAGTAATTAACTTTTTTCACTTCCTTTCACACTCCCCCCCCCCCCGAGTGAATTTTCTGGCAAAAAATACTTGTTTCTTTAATAGTAAACGATCTTCTAAATACCAATTATCACGACTCTACCATCTTCAGTTTTTGAGATATGCGTCCTCATAAAAGGATTTCAAGTCCTTTTTACCCCCGCCTCCCAAGGTGATTTCCCACTAAAACGCGTTTGTCTTTGTTTTTAAAGGAGATACAAATACCAATTTTTACGTCTGTAACATCTTTAGTTTTTATTAGATGTACGTATCCACATACAATTAATTCAATTAATTTTTCAATTCTTTCACCTCCGCCCCCCCTTCATTGGATTTTCCAAGAATACTTGTTTCATTACTTTTAAAGCAGATTCCAAATACCAATGTTCACGTCTGCAAAATCTTTCGTTTTTGAGATAATAGTATCTGAAACAAATATTTCAACTATTTATTCAATTACCCTCCCCACCTTTAAGTGGATTTCCGAAAACAAAAACTACGCATTTCTTTATCTAAAGGAGATTTCAAATACCAAATTTCACGTCTGTAAAATCTTCAGTTTTGAGATATCAGTATCCTAATTAAAATAATTCAACCCCCAAGTGGTTTTTCCGAAAACAGACAATACATGTTTCTTTATTTAATACAGATAAAATACCACTTTTCACTTCTGTAACATATTACGTTTATGAGATACACTGTAGAAATGCTCATTTTAAAATTTCACCCCCTTTTTATTTCCCCTTAAGTGGAGTTTCCAAAACAAATCACCTATGTTTCTTTATCTTTACAGGAGATTCCAAATAGCAATTTTTACGTCTGTATCATTTAACGTTTCTGAGGTATACTGTAGTTACGATCTTTCTAAAAATTCACCCCAATCTGTCGTTCCCGTTTAACACCCATTAATTGAATTTTCCGAAAACAAAAAAAATACGTGTTTCTTTTTTTAAAAGTGAGATCCCAAATACCAATTTTCAGGTGTGTAATATCTTCAGTTTCTGAGATATAAGTATCTTCATTAAAGGCATTTAACCGTTTCTTCATCCTTTTTCACCACTCCTATTGGGATTTTCCGAAAACCAATAATACATGTTTCTTTATTTTTAAAGGACATTCTAAATAACAATTTTTACATCTGTAAACTTTTAAAGTGTTGAGATATAGATACACTCATTTTAAAATATCACCCCCCCCCCTTTTCACACACCATTAATTGGATTTTCCAAAAACAAATATACTTGTTTCTTTATTTTTATAGGAGATGCCAAATACAAATTTTCAGATCTGTAATATCTTCAGTTTCTAAGATATAAGTATCCTGATTAAAGGCATTCAACCCCCTTTTCACCCTTTTCAGCCCTCCTATTGTTTTTTCTGAAAACAAAAAATACGTGTTTCTTTATTTTTAAAGGAGATTCTAAATACCAATTTTTACGTCTGTAAACATTTAAAGTTTTGAGATATAGATACACTCATTTTAAAAATTCACTCCCCTTTTCACCCCCCATTAATTGGATTTTCCAAAAACAAAAAAATTAGTATTCCTTTATTTTTCCAGGAGATCCCAAATACAAATTTTCCGGGTTGTAATGTCTTCCGTTTCTGAGATACAAGTATCCTCATTAAAGGCATTCAACCCGTTTTCCACCCTTTTTCACCCCTCCTATGGGATTTTCAGAAAACAAAAAAATACGTGTTTCTTTATTTTTAGAAGAGAATCTAAGTACCAATTTGTAGATCTGTAAACTTTTAAAGTTTTGAGATAGAGATACACTCATTTCAAAAATTCCCCCCCCCTTTTTACCCCCTTAGCGACGGAATATCCCAAAATCCTCCCTTAGCGAGCACCTACATTGTGATATAAATGTATACTCAAAATGTCATTTCTTTATGTCCAGTAGTTTTGGCTCGGCGATGATGAATCAGTCAGTCAGTCAGTCAGTCAGTCAGTCAGTCAGGACACGTTACTGACTGACAAGAAGTCAACTGAGTAAAGGGGGATGGGTTCAATTCCCAACCACCGGACGAGTTAGCCGTGCGGTTAGGGGCGCGCAGCTATGAGCTTGCATCCGGAAGATAGTGGATTCGAACCCCACCGTCGGCAGTCCTGAAGATGTTTTTCTGTGGTTTCCCATTTTCACACCGGGCAAATGCTGGGGCTGCACCTTAATTAAGGCGACGACCGCTTCTTTCCCATTCCTAAGCCTTTCCTACCCCATCGTCGCCATAAAACCTATCTGTGTCGGTGCGACGTAAAGAAAATAGTAAGAAGAAAGAATTCCAACCTAGCCATCTTCGAACTGGCTTTCCGTGGTTTTCCATTTCTCCTCCGGGCAAATGCCGCGATGGTACCTAACTTACGGTCACGGCCGCTTCCTTCCCTCTTTCTTGTCTATCCCCTCCAATCCTCTCATCCCTTCACAAGACCCCTATTCAGCATAGGTGAGGCCACCTGGGCGAGGTACTGGTCCTGCTCCGCAGTTTTACCCCCTCGACCCAAATTCTCACGCTCCAGAACACTGCCATTGAGGCGGTAGAAGTGGGATCTCTCGCAGAGTCCGAGGGAAAATCCAAGCCTGGAGGGACAATGGATTAAGAAATAAATAATAGGCCTATTATTTGCTCCACGTCCCACTAACTACTTTTACGGTTTTCGGAGACGCCGAGGTGCCGGAATTGAGTCCCGCAGGAGTTCTTTTACGTGCCGGTAAATCTACTGACACGAGACTGACGTATTTGAGCACTTCCAAATACCACCGGACTGAGCCAGGATCGAACCTGCCAAGTTGGAGTCAGAAAGCCAGCGCCTCAACCGTTTGAGCCACTCAGCCCTGCTTAAGAAAGAAAGAAAGAAAGAAACGTCGTTAATATTACTGAAGATTTCACGTGTTGGCAATAAGTTTGCGACAAACCACCCGTAACGGATCATTTTTCCAAACACAATTTAAAATGTAATAAGTTGTTTCATTCATTTATTGACGTTTTAACATTCATTTACCAGACAAAATATAGAGGAATAAGGATATTGTATTTTAAAATACATTGAACAAAACCATTCGTGCAGTAATCGTCAATGGGAAAAAGTAAATAAATGAAACAAACAAAAAAAATCATCGGGATTGGAACACGGGGCGCTACAGTGTGAAGCCGCGGCGGAAGCCACCATGCTGGTTGAAGTTGCTGCGCGCTAATAGGCACGTAAAGTACGTCAGAAATTTCCGCGGTCATTTTCTTGGAATCGGTCGAGTGTCTACGGATAAACCGAAACAGTTGTTCGCTTATTTCCACCCTCTTTGACTGAGCAAAGTTTCTGGAAATCGGGTTGTTACATTTGGCGGATTCCCCTCGTGAGTCGAAACTGAAAAGAGATAGTTTCATATATTACAGAAATGTACAGTATATATTCTAGCTCTCACTCTGAAACGATGAAGTATTCCTCCATTTCAGTATCCGTATGCCCGACTCCATGACTAAATGGTTAGCGTGCTGGCCTTTGGTCACAGGGGTCCCGGGTTCGATTCCCGGCAGGGTCGGGAACTTTAACCATCATTGGTTAATTTCGCTGGCACGGGGGCTTGGTGTATTTGTTGTATTCATCATCATTTTATCCTCATCACGACGCGCAGGTCGCCTACGGGAGTCAAATCGAAGGACATGCACCTGGCGAGCCGAACATGTCCTCGGACACTCCCGGCACTAAAAGCCATACTCCATTTCATTTTCATTTCAGTATCCGTATAATCATCTTTACTACAAAACGGATAGTTCCTACCATCACGAGTATACTGTACACCTGAGGCCGTTCATCTTTCCAGTTCGATCAAATGCACGTCTCATGGGCCTGCATTTGAATAGTCTTCTATCCTGGCATTGTCATATTGCTCATATTTTGAGCAAAACTGGCCGAACACTAGACTTCCTACGTTGTGACGTACCCACTTGGCCCACAGATTGATGACAAATTTATAACGTGGCGGGTCACTTTAATATTAAAATAAATAAATGATATGTCATGGTTTCTCCAGAAACAGTATCCCAAGGGCGCCAGTCTTCAACCTTATGGCTTGAAAACAAAAGTAGATAATTAATAATAATAATAATAATAAATAAAAATACGTAATGAGACTCAAAAAAACTCCCAGGGGTGGTGTGAACGGAACACAAATCATTAAGTACACTAACTTGGAATTTAAGGATCATTAATAATCATTTCATAAAATACAAATTGCTGTGAGCTTGCATCCGGGAGATAGTAGGTTCGAATCCCACTATCGGCAGCCCTGAAGATGGTTTTCCGTGGTTTCCCATTTTCACACCAGGCAAATGCTGGGGCTGTACCTTAATTAAGGTCACGGCCGCTTCCTTCCAACTCCTAGGCCTTTCCTATCCCATCGTCGCCATAAGACCTATCTGTGTCGGTGCGACGTAAAGCCCCTAGCAAAAAATAAATAAATAAATGAATAAAATACAAATTAAAACCGCTATTTATTAAGATGAAAAACGTGACGTAACGGCGTATTAACGAAATCTGAACTTACGGAAGCAAAAGAAAAAGTGAATGAAATTCATTTTAAAAATGAACTGTTGCGCGAAGACTTGCAGTAACTTATGCCATAAGCTCACCAAATGTAGACTCTGTTGTCTTGAAGCTGAAGATGGGTGGATCTCTCGTACAGGCTGCCTCATCTGTTGTTGGATTCCAGTCCTACATCCACATTTCCTGTCTTTAACACTTCCTATTGTACTCCTTACATAAAGTCGTAATGAGTCCTAATTTTAAATGCAAAACCACCATGGGTTATGTTCATGGAGAGAATACATTCGTATTCTTCCGTATTACGGAACAGTAGCGTAGCCAAATTCATAATAAAAGCTCTCCTCCCCTATACCAGTCAGAACCGGTCTCCCGTTGACTACCTCTCGTCATTGAGATAACAAGTCCCAATGAGAGTAACTTTTGAGTAGAATATACTCAGATGCGAAGTGAACTAAGTTAAAATCTTCTCCGATGTGTAGACGTAGAATCGTAGTAAGAGTATCTTCCAAGCGTGAGAATCAGAATCAGAATGTCCGAATCTCCGAATCTTCGAATGTGAGTCTGAATGAGAGTGAATGAGAATGTCCTCTCCAGCCCTTGTCGGTGGTATATATTGGTTCAAAAGTCTCCTTCCATCAGCCATATCACATGGTCCAGTAAGATTCGAGGTCTCATCCCTTCTCCCTTGTATAGTTGTGCATCCATCACGTTGCTTCATTACGTTCATTCACATAGGCTGAACTTTCCCGCTGAAATAAAGCGTCCCGAAGCTGAGTTTGAAAAGTGGGTGTTAATAATGTATCAACTGTCTCTTCATGAGGTAGAGAGGGTAACGTCTCTCGTAACCTCGATGACGTACTTTTCCTGGAACTGGGCTGAAATTAGCCTGCTGACTCTGGTCACCTCACAACGGCTATTGGAAAATTTACTGCAAGTTATAAATATGCGTGATGTTGAAATACTTTACCCAATAATTTGTTCGTTCAGAATACGTTATAGCCGCGATACAATGAAATGAAATGATGATTGAAATGGATGATAAAAACCCTATATATATATATATATATATATATATATATATATATATATTAATTTAAACATGACCTATCAGTGATTAAATATATACATCTTATCAATTAAATATATAGTTCAATAATTAAAAACATGCAGTGATGTCCCAAACATCACAACGTGGCAACGAGAAAGCTGACTAATTAGCAAAAACTGGTGCTCGTGACGGACTTGGCAACATGCCTCCACTGCCGTATACGGGATTTTATCCCCTCGTTCGATAACAAACATAGCAAGACGGACACCACGTGACCATGCTCTCATTCAGCCCAGCGTCCCTCAACAACCATGGTTTACGGATCTTCGTTACAGCCCAGAGTCGAGAGCATCTATAATTTGTATGCGGTTTAACCACGGAACATTTGCGGCACAGCTTTTCCACATAGGAGTGTGTCAGTGTCAATCCCCACGAACTAGTGACTTAAATGACATTCTATTCCAATGTGCGTATTATTCTGGACCAAGGATTCAATTCATGAATACATTTGTACTTTTGGGAGTTCCATTTCTAACTATATTTTCCGTGCTCCTTAATGTAAAATGTTCAGAAGTTCTAGTAACTCTGATGAACATTTTGAAATCGTGTGATATTAGAATACAAAGGTGTAATTAATTTGTGCTACTTTGACTGATGGACACGAACTCTTTATTTAAAGTTGGAATAAAATGTAAAACCTTGATTCTACGGTAATATGTGTTGTAAAGTGTTCTGTATTGCTCTGTGTATATTGTTTTATATTGGTGTATGTGATGACCAAATGATAATGTAGTCAAAGGTCAATAAACTTTGGCTGGCTATTGGCTATTTGTTTTACGTCGCACCGACACAAATAGGTCTTAGAAGGCGACGATGGGATAGGAAAGGCCTAGGAGTTGGAAGGAAGCGGCCGTGGCATTAATTAAGGTACAGCCCTAGCTCAGTTAACTTAAAAAACCCTCTCTATGAGTAATGACTCCCTTGTATCAGTGTTTCTTTTAATTGTAAACGTAGGTACCTCATAGATTCAGGCACACTCATTTATCTTATCCTATAATCACCATTGAAATATTGTGATGAAATAGCCATACTAAGCTGATACTGGGTCCACTTTCTGTATTGACGTTCTTCCGCAATACTGAAAATAATTAATGCATCATTAGGCCTAGATTTAAGAGTAATCTAAGGTGATTTAATAATTTTTTTTGCTAGTTGTTTTACGTCGCACCGACACAGATAGGTCTTACGGCGATGATGGGACAGGAAAGGGCTAGGAGTGGGAAGGAAGCGGCCGTGGCCTTAATTAAGGTACAGCCCCAGCATTTGCCAGGTGTGAAAATGGGAAACCACGGAAAACCATTTTCAGGGCTGCCGACAGTGGGGTTCGAACCTACTATCTCCCGAATACTGGATACTGGCCGCACTTAAGCGACTGCAGCTATCGAGCTCGGTGGTGATTTAATAAAAGACATAGAGATTACTATGATTATCCTTAAGATGACTCGGATGGGTCTGGTTATCAATGGAGAAGTTAAACTGAAAGTAAAAATAACATTGGCATAATTCTTCTATTATTGTCAAAGTTTGTAACACAACCTCAAAATACAAATTCCTTATGTAACTCAGCTAAATAATTTATCTCTAACAGTTGTTATATTATAATTACATTTAATCAATCAATCAATCAATCAATCAATCAATCAATCAATCAACTTTGATCTGCATTTAGGGCAGTCGCCAAGTTTCCATAATTAAAATTTCCTTAATTGTACAGGTAACATATTTGTACGAGTTAGGAGGAAACTTAGCCGTATTATCTGTGTTAGGACCTTGGAATCAAACTACCACATACTTCGTGAGAACTATGAGATATTAATGCAGTTTCAAGCCATGATGTAGCACGATTTTGTTCCACTTACCTATCAAATAATCTTATCCTCGGTATATGATCAGAAAGTTTCACTGAAGCGATGGAAAACAATCATTTCTTTGTCAGTTCACGGCACATGCTATCATAACCTTGACTACTTCCGAGGATGTTAACTTAAACTAATCTGTCGATGTTGTAACTTTACGAAGGTGGTATGATTCAGGCGCCGGCTAAATTACGAATCTCTCCCATATAATTAATGTTCCTTTTCATCGTTATTCGAAGCTTATTCACTGAACTCCAGAAAGGCTATTTCCGAAGTCCTCGTGTGATTTCATGTTGTAATCTGTAATTATTTGCCTCTATTTCTTTCCGCTATGCACTGTCGCTATTTACATAACTTTTTGTTTGGAGCCGTTTTGCGTGTGCCTTCGTTTTTATCTTTGCAAGATGTCCCAACTGCAGACTCCCGATTGTTCCAAGTTATTCCTTTACCGCTTTTATTAAACCACCTTGTATGTCATCCATTACCTATCAGTATTATGATTCTGCATAAGAGGCTAAAATGTTATGAGCTTGTGCAGAGAAGGAAGGAAGGATTGCGTGGGTAAAAGAGTTGGAAATCTGTAAATTGAACGGTGAAACAAGGGAGAAAGACAAGATAGAAAGGGATCTAAGAGAGAAAGTTCGGAAGAGGGAAGAAGTATTGGGTAGACCTTTATGGAAGAGAAGAATCCACCAAAACAACGCTGACCCTACATCACGTGGGAAACGGCGAAGAAGAAGAAGAAGAAGAAGAAGAAGAAGATTCTATTTAAAGTCACTACTTCAGATCTTTTCGCTGATCATGTCCATGTACTTACTTTTAATTTCTCTATCCTGAAATTTTTTCTGCCTCATCCATCTACTGACAGACTTATGTCAGAGTCTTAGACGTAGTATTAATTCACTATGCATTCACTATTCAGTTACATGAAAATACCCCAAAATAACTGCGCATTCCTAACAGATGCCCTAAATTCGAAATCGCATATGATATTGGTAATTTTTAAATCGGTTACACCGACCTTCTCACGCGCAGGAGTGAATAGCCTTATGCGTGAAGAATGAACTAACAGTTGCCAATCCTTTGCTAGCAAAAAACTCCGATGAATTTCCCATTCCTGCTAACTTCCATGTTAACCAATTACCTCCTCATTCTCTTCAGCTCTGTTTCCTGCATTGCATCATTCATTAGCACTATACATCTTTGCTGTTAATCCTGACTATTATACCACTCAGTGCCCCCCCAAAACTTTTCTTTCAAATCTTCGTCTGATCCGTTACAAAGGAATTTATTGAGACAATCTTATTCCTAATTTCTGCAGGCACTAAATCTGCTCGCACAACTTGCTCGTTTACATGCCTGACATAAACTCTGTTTTGTGTTGTAATATTCCTAACAAGTAATCCCACTCTATAACTTTCTAACACCCGTTAATAAAAACCTATAATCTATTACCTTTTCCTCCTTACCTCGCCTTTTCCGAACACGTCGGGTGCAGTCTTCTCATTAAATCACAAGGAACCTTTCGTAATCGACCTCTGCACAAACCCGCAATTCATAGGCTACTTGTCGTACATGTTTGCTGTGCGGGTATCTGCCAACCAGGGGCTTGGCTAGCCACGATGTTGTGACCGTGTGTCGATATAAACATTTCAAAACAAAGAATCTCTGGTTGTATTTTTCTTTCGTCCGTACGAAAATGATTAGAGAATTGTATCGGATTTTGTTGTGTATGACGAAAACGTTATAATATTTACATAGGCTAACAGACTTGCAGTACAATAAAGAAAGCCCACAGCTATAATTCTCCATCTGTTCGTGTCAGCAAGTTATGATAATCCGGTTAAATATGTATTTTTAATTAGGTTACTCAATCGACCCTCCTGATTGGTTTGATAATTCTGTTCCTCCTACTTTTAATGTGGATGGAATTCATCACTGCACTTGTTTCATTTCCTATTTATGGTGAAAACAGGGGTTAACTTCGTTTTGATCATTTCCTAAGTCCACTGAACCATCAATGTGCGAAAGGCGGTATCTCTACCACTTGAATGTAATACTGCGAGGGAAAGTACCTTGTTGATTGGTGTCTTCATATCTAATAATGTAAGCCAGATTTCTGATGTCGCAAAATTGTACTTGTTTATAATAACGGCGTATGGCCTCCGGGGAGGCCTGGTGCAGGTCATTTTCAAGTAGACGGCCTATTAGGTGACCTGCACGTCTGTCATAGATGGGGCCATACCTAAGATGCTTTCTAACGCTGAAGACATCAGAAACACACAGCTCCCGAGCCAGACGAATTAACCAGTTAAGGTTAAAATCTCCGATCCGGCCGGGATTAGTCATACAGCCGGAAGTGTGACATTAATTGTGGTGTAATATAAATGGTTATACAGCTAAATTGTCAACCTCAAATAACTGGTGAACCGTTCAAGTTATCGACATCCTGTTTTCACTTTCATCATAACAGGACTTACGGTGCTTTACCATGGCGTCATTATCTTCTGAGATAACGGTAATAACTTTGTTCCTTTAAATGGAACTACACTCTTTTCTGCACATAGCCTTAAACCTACTAATATTATAAATTCAGCACCGTGGTTATTTTGAAATTCGGATAAATAGCTCTCGTGAAAATGTGATGTATTCAAACGTGTTTCATTTGCCAGCTTGGGACTTCTGTACGATTCGCGCAACGTTCATATACTAAGTAGCTTCACCTTTTTCTGATAGATAGGTATTCTCTCTACTGTGCTCATAAACACACTATGATATAATGTATGATTTAACACCTTTGATATCGCCGTAGGTAACAGGTAAATGAAAAACGGATATGCGACTGACATTGTTATCATGACGTGGCATTAAACCGCATAGGACCGAACGAGTTAGCTGAGTGGTATGGGCCACTTACCTGTTAGCTTGCGTTCGGGAGATGGTAGGCCCTAAGCCCCACAGTCGGCAGTCCTGAAGATAGTTCTCCATGGTTTCCCATTTTCACACCATTTTTACTTCAATTGAAACCATGACCACTGCCTTCCCTGTCCTAATCTTTTCTTAATCCATCATCACCGAAAAGACACTTGAGTTAGTGCTAACGCTGGGGAAAAAAATATATGATTGACGACAGGAAGTACATCCCCCCCCCCCCCAGTGAAATTGGGCCACATCGACATGCTTGACTCGGATCTCAACACATCCCCACCAAGTTGTGGAAAAATTGACAGAGAAGGAAGGAGAGACATGAATAAAAAAGAAAGGCTTAGTTTGAATGTCTTAAAGTAACGGGGGTAGTGGAAGTGAGTATTATTTGAAGAAGTGCAACTAGTACAATTGGACAATCACACCATTTTAACACTAATCAGAAGGTGGGAAAAGAAGTGGTTCGGTTCTTCGAAGAATGGAGAAAAGACCGTGAAAATGAGACTCACTACGCTTCGCAAACCTAATACCGTCGGGATCAGAAAAGAACAAGAGAAATCGAATAGGAAAGGTAAACCGTCGCATATCTGCTTTTGTATTATACATGTTGATGTATTTATGAGCACAGTGGTGAAAATACATATCAATCAGATGAAGGTGAAGTAATTCTGCACGTTAACAGCTACTGTAGCTCATGCTTCAAACGTAGCGCGAATCGAACAGGGCAGTCCCCAGCCGGCAAATGAAGCACGTTTGAATATATTAAATTTTCTCGAGAAGTACTTGTCCGACTTTCAAAATATTCACGGTGCTGAATTGTTAATAACTTATTTGTAGTTTTAAGGCTACGTGTAGGAAAAAGTGTAGTTCCATTTGAAAAATAAAGTTAGTATCATTACCTCAGAAGATACTGACCCTGTGAAAACGTACTGTAAGTACGATTATGACCCCTTGATGCAATACTGAAAGTGAAAAGAGAATGTCGATATCTTGAAAGGTTCACGAGTTATTTGAGGTGGAAAACATAGCTGAATAACCCTATATAATATAATATAATATAATAATATAATATAATATAATATAATATAATATAATATAATATAATATAATATCAGCCCTTAGATCCAGGTAAAAATCTCTGACCTAGTCGGGAATCGAACACTGGGCCTCCTGGTAAGAGGCAGGCACGCTACCCCTACACTGCAGGGGCACATAATATATTTATTTATTTATTTATTTATTTATTTATTTATTTATTTATTTATTTATTTATTTTATGCCTTTGTATGTGTTGAAGTTAAGGCGCGCGGCCTCTCTTACACTTGACCACAACATACAGCACATAGTTACATAATTTGAAAGTTAAGACTGGATACCGTATCTAGAAACCACCTAAATTAATGGAATAATATAGTATTATTATAATAGTTATTTGATTAATATTATCTATCTACATTACCTAACAATAGCTCTAAATCATACTTAACCGGGCGAGTTGGCCGTGCGGTTAGGGCGCGCAGCTGTGAGCTTGAATCCTAGAGATAGTGGGTTCGTTAGTGGCTTTACGTCGCACCGACACAGATAGGTCTTATGGCGACGATGGGATAGTAAAGGCCTAGGAGTTGGAAGGAATCGGCCGTGGCCTTAATTAAGGTACAGCCCCAGCATTTGCCTGTGTGGAAATGGGAAACCACGGAAAACCATCTTCAGGGCTGCCGGCAATGGGATTCGAACCCGCTATCTCCCGGATGCAAGCTCACAGCCGCGCGCCTCCTAAATAGTGGGTTCGAACCCCACTGTCGGCAGCCTGAAAATGGTTTTCCGTGGTTTCCCATTTTCACACCAAACAAATGCTAGGGCTGTACCTTAATGAAGGCCATGGCCGCCTCCTTTCCACTCCTGGGCGTTTCCTATCCCATCGTTGCCATAAGACATATCTGTGTCGGTGCGACGTAAAACAAATTCTAAAAAAAAAATCATACTTGCTCTCGTTTACTCTAATATTCATTCAAGGTGTTCACGTATTTAATAGGAATTTTAAGAAAAACCGTTTAAATGAGTCTATTAAAGTGCTGCTACGTCTACTGGCAGGGAGTGTTCTAGAGCCGTGCCCCAGACACTTGGAAGTGAGCGGGTGTATACAGATGAGTGATTAAAGGGTATCATAAAGGTAGAAATCGATCTGGTATTATGCCCATGGATAGAGGAGAGGAAGTTAAAATTTGAGAATAGGTGTTCGGGTGGAGATTCGTTCGGAAGTGGAAATATTAGTGTCTCAGTATGTAGGATTCTTAGTTCATCGATTTTCAGCTAGGATAGCTTCTCATAATAAGAGGAGATATTTGTCCTAATGTTCAGAGAAAGTATAAAACTTATGCAAGAGTTCATAGCCCTCTGAAGCTTTATTGTTTGTTCTACAATTGCATCGGTTAGTACAACATTACAGTAATTATTGGAAAAATGAGTGTTTGAATAAGTGTTAATTTCATACTATGTGGAAGAATGGATTATTTAATATTTAGAAGGTGAAGAGATGCATATACCTTTCTGCAGACACTTACGTTATCATTCCAGTTTAATGTGCCTATAGCTCATTCCATGTTAAGAAAACAGTATTGCTCTTATGGACCTACAAGGAGTGAACACAGCACAATCTGAGACATCCATAATTCCTCGTGATTAAGGGATATTATATTGTACTTCGTAATGTATTATGAAAAATGGATAAAAAGGATGAGCATTTCTGCCCTGAGTTATTAAAATAACTACATAACATTTTCTTTTTCACAAGTATATTCCTAAGGAGGAAGCACAATGACAGGAAGATCCATCGCTTCGTTGCCTTCCTCGTTTCCTTTTTTCTGTGTTTCTCTGGTACAAACATTGTGTAGTCCCTCACTCTGTCAACCGCCTGCAGCTCACTTCTGTAATGCAGTCATCTACAGTCTGTATTTGTTGCGTGTATGTTTTTAGGCTTGAAATCAGTGCGTAGTTGTCTTGTGTTGAATGAGAGTTGGTTGTATATTGCATAGTATTTGTATGTGTTGTATAATTTTCGTACTGTACAGAAGTTGTTACTGAAGTTTTGGTGTTGTGGTGTGCAGCGTTACGTTATGGCATAACATGTACTGACAAAAAGATGTCCGTTTGTTTTATTTGTGCTTGGTTTTGTTATTTAAGTGTTCTTTCTTAAGCGCATTTTAATTTACCACAGATTTTTACGACCGCATTTAAGTTTTGCCATTGTTTTTATGAGCGATACGACAGCACAGAAATACCCCGCGTTGCTTGGGGAAATGTATTGAATGCAATTAAATGCATCCCTCACTCCTCGAATTCTTAAAGAATATTATTTTTCTATTTTGTACCTCAATTTGCCTTAAACTTCAATGCTGAGGTTTCTTGTGTCGTGGTTTACCTCTGATTCTGTACAAATCAAAATTAGCCCCTGTAAAATTTCTTTAGTTCATAAAAATAATTTGCGCCTTAGTTTCTTCCGCTCTTTATCTTAAACTTAAATACTCAATTTCACATATTTATATGTCGCCGTTTTCCCGTGATGGTGTTGAACATAGCCGTTCGATATGACAACCCTGTTGTCATAAGAGAAATACTGTTTTCTTAACATGTAGGTTTTCTTACAAACTTCTGAAAAGGTATAGCTTCACCACAGAGCATCAGAGTAGGCAAATGTGTGATGTGTAGGGTATTTAAAAGCGTACGCTGTCCTTCTATGATTGTTTGCGTTTTCTTAGCGTTAATTGATAGGCATTTCTTTTTTGTATAGGAACTAATTGAATTTAAAATGAAGTTCATTTGGTGAATTGCATTGTCAATGTCGGAGACTTTAAAGTGTGAGTATATTTGAAGATAGTCGGCATAAAGTTGATAGTTGCAGTCATTCGATTGAGAAGAAATGTCATGAATATAGTTTAAGAATAAAAGAGGTCCAAGAACAGGCCCTTGAGGAACGCCAGGTTACTTAGTCCTCCATTCTGTAGTCGTCGTGTTTGATACAACTCACTGTCGTCTATTTTTGAGATATGAGCCCAAGAGCTGTATAACAGAATGAGCCATGCGAAATTTTCATAACTTAGCTACCAGTATGTCTATATTTGCAGTGTCAAACGCACTGCTGAAGTCTATAAGGGTAAGTATGGTCAGTTTACGTTCGTCCATTGCCCGTCTAATGTCATCCGTAATCTTGATTATTGTTGTTGCAGTACTGTGTCTTTTCATAGAGCCAGACTGTAAGGAATCAAAGAATGGTTTTCTTTACAAAGTATTAAAAATTTGTTTATTTATTATCATATCCAGAACCTTAGAAATTGCTGTGTGAATGCACACAGGTCGGTAGTCGGGTGAGTTGCTTGCTGGGGAGTTGTTTGGGACTAGAAGGATGAGTGCATCTTTCCATTTAACTGGGATATAGCCTGAAGTAAGGCGTGTGTTAAATAAATTCGTAATAATGAGCAATATTGTGTCGATTATATACTCGTAGGTCACGAATGAAATATTAACTTCATCAGCTATTGTTGCGTGAGATTTGACATAACTTCCCATTTTACTTCATGCTCTGTAACGGTATCAAATCCAAATAAAGGACGGACTGGATATTGTTGTTTTAATATATTGTCACTGGTGTTTTGTACTGTCGTTGTCTCAGGAGTGAAATGTTCCGTAGAGAAATTTGTATTTAATTCATCAAGGGACACCTTAGAATCAGTGGACTTAACAAGTGGTTTGCCTATTACCCATTGACCGAGCTTGCCGCCGTGTGAAACCAGTGCTAATAGTTTTGTTTAAATGCCGGAAATAATTATATTTCTTATTACGAATTACTAGTTTAATTCGAAGAATACGGTACTGCTCATATACGTCAGCTAGTTGAGTCTGCTTGTAGTGTAAAATTAAATATTTCCACTTTTTTCGTCAATATAATATGTTGTTGTTATCAAAATGATTACGTTTTGTTAGTCCACATATATTAAATGCAAAACTGTCATAGAACGAATTGTGTTATAATTTTGCTACTTTTCACGTTCTCCTTCGTCTTGGTCTTATGAAATATTTCGTCATACGCAACTAAATTTTTTAAGCAACATACGAATAAACTAATAATATACTTCTTGTCCACCGAGGCTCGTTTCAATATCTGGAGGGTCGATTGGAAAGGGTTCATTGTCAGCTAGTTATACATTTTTTTCTAAATGCCCCATTGTTATTGATGGCACACTCTTTAACAATTGTCACACACACCTTACAGGAAGTTCAAACCGTTACCTTTTCTCCTAATATTTATTCACGGAGACACATTATCATATAATTGTAAGCAGATTCTGGTGGAAGATTTAAGACTTCAGTCTTACGTGATCCTTGCCAGTTTCTTTAAGTCAGCCGAATTTTTCTGAAAAATTTGAAGTATTTCTCTACTAGAATAAACCTGAAATAAACTATTTCAAAAGTTTTCATAAAAGGACCAACATAGATCATTTAGAAAATTGAACACTACCAGTTGAACTGTAGAACTGAACTGAAAATATTCATGATATACAAGGTTATTCAGGTAAGTTGTCCGCCTCAAATATTGGCTGATCCGTTGAATATATCAACGTTCTGTTTTCAAAAAGTGCTCGTCCGATTTGCAAAATAAGCGCACCATTAAAGTTGCCACTCATTTCCTTGGTGTGCCATTGGGTTAAATTACTATAATCCCATTTAAAACACCGAAGTTGCTACTGTTTCTCGGCAATAACGCTCGTGCCAGCTATGAATTGGATTAATTAGATAGCCCCTTAATACAATTTAAGTATTTAAAAACATAATATCAATATCTTTAATGCATCAGCGGATATTTGAGGTGGATATTTAATCTGAATACCCCTGTACGGTTTTTCATTAGTTTTTGAAGTACAACGAACATTCTTTCCAATGCTTCTTATATAAATATAAAATTATTATCTTCAAGCTAATTATTAATCATGCTGTTAATTTAAATATTTCAGTTAAGAGTGTCCTGAAAGAATGTTATTTTTTATTCCTGTGCTATAAATTTATCACATCAAAAATGAAGTTATTGAAATAAATAAGCGTAACAACTGAACACAAGAGAATAGTCTGGGGTTACAGGAATCGGTTGTAACACACTTAGACTGAGCATTAGAGATTCAATTTGATTTAGTTTGCTGATTTGTTTCCAACGACTATCCAGCTTGTCGAATGGAAGTGGGACTCAGTTACTCGCATGGGGCCGAAGCTTGCAAAAAATATTGTGAGCATGCTCATTAAATTTCTTTGAAACAGAATTCTTGTGTTCCCTATATCATGCATTGTCTCGGCGACAATTTCTCACTCTAACAGTTCAGAGAACACCGATAGATTAGGTAGCACTAGTCGCTTGAACATGAGATCATTCTCAGGCCACGGTACACGAACTACGATATGATTACAAGAGCAGACACATCTCAGTCTAAGGCGTATACATACTCGCACTAAACCGGCGTACTTTTAGCTTATTGTGTCATTTTTCTAAGGAACCGGATTGACTTAAATTGAAGGCTTTGTGGTCTTCTACAGTTTGTCCCTTCTATGCTCACATCAAAACTGGGACATTTTCTGAAACAACCATGTTGGCCGCGTGATTTGGACCTCGTAGGTGTGAGCTTGTATTCGGGAGATAGTGGGTTCGAACCCCACTCTCAGCAGGCCTGAAGATGGTTTACTGTGATTTCCCATGTTTACACCAGGCAAACGCTGGGGTTCTACCTCAGTTAAGGCCATGGTCAGTTCTTTCCCAACCCTAGCCATTTCCCAATAATAATACCAGTGTTATTTGCTTTTGTGCCCTTCTAAGGCACCAAATGCGGTGATCTCTTCTCTCTTCTATGCGCCGGCTGCTCCTGTAATAAATGACATATAACACATACTCACCGCTGCATGTAGACTCTTCATTCTCAGTCGTGCCCGTTCGATATCCCCGGTGAGGCCACCTGCTGAATGAGGAGTGAGGGAATGAAAAGAAAGGGGTAAACTAACTAAAATGACGGTACCCAAGACTGAATTAAAGTGTAAATAAAAGACTAATTTATTCAAATAAAATGCAAAGTGCTGAAATGAACGTAAATTGAACTAGAGAAAAATGTAAACAAATGGAATAAAAGTGACTAAATAAATATTAAAGATCGAAGGTCTGCCTTCCAAAACAATCATGAACTGCCTCAATAAACTGACTGAAGGTCAAACACCTTAATTAACTATCCCAGACTATATTGACATTGTCTTCAAGTTATAAAAATGACTCCGTTAACTCTCTGGTCAGAATGACCACCTTCTTGAGATACAAAAATATATAATAGAGAAACAAATCTCTCAAATAAATTAATGAATAGTTGACTCACAACAAAGTAAATTAAATTCTGTTACGTCGATCACTCCACTGACTTGTAAGAGTTATAAAATGTTTAACACATGTAGGCTCATTTGGGAAGAATACCCAACTTTAAATAAACATGGACTGCACTGAACAAGGGTATCACTTAAGGAAATAGTTCTTAGGAAAACAGAACAAAACAACCATGAACATCACTTCATTTCCTACATAACCGTCGTCTCATTCAAATACCTCATGATTAAACAAAATTAATTATCGCAACATTACTCTGAGTGTATCCAACCACTCATCTACATGTTAGACTTCACTTGCTTGACTGTGATAAACTGGACTTCTTAAAATAACAAAATTAGGCCAAGTGCCTGATGTTAACATTATCGAATGATAGCGATCCTTGTACATTAAAATTTCTATTGACTTTGCCGCTAACTGCATTTCATCATTAATTCATATTTGTGGTATACCCACTAGATGGAGGTAGATACCATCTTATTTACCACTTCTTGCGGCAGTTTTATACAATTGGTTTATTAAAGATCGCTTCATTTCAAAATAAAAAAAAAATGTAGTGGATTTTAAAAGAAAGTTTGGTAATTACTTGGCTGCCTGGTATGAGCATACCACTACTATTTCGACTGTGACATAATCGATGACCTCTAGATCTAACATCTAACATCTTATTTACATCATTACATTAATTAACGGAGAAACACTGCTCCGATCAAAATACAGAAATCAAACAAACAACTAGGCTAGCTACACTTATCTATTTACAACAAAACAAATATAAATAATTCACATGCGCTTGCGTCCTACAAATACGGTAAAGTTACAAACAGAAAGAAAGACAAAAACAACTGGATCCCACCATCGCGGCCTACTGGAAATTAATAAGGTTAGAAATGCGCAAAACAAACTCGGCGTTACCAGAAAAATATACCCCGCTGCGAGTAGCAAAATATTGCGAATTTGACGGCAATCTCAAAATTTCAGACGACAAATGTCTGGAAATAAAATTATCTAACCTTGATGGAAAATTTTACTGTAATATCACGTCATCCGTGACTGCATAAATATTCAAAACACATTGACTCGTCGCTCCGTTCACAATGTACACTGGCTAGCATTATTAGTCGAGCATCTATTCTCCCTGGAATTATTTAACAAATACAGGCTCCTGCCTGTAGTATCATAACCCATGTCGTAACACATTTAACGCACGTGGTTAAATTCTTCATTCCACAATTCTTATTTATTCATTTATTCGCGACGTCATTTTTATTCATATTCTCACAGTACGGCCTCGCTCGTACCCGGCGGGCAAAAATATCTGTCGTGCACATTACGACTTCTCATGTAAATTCAAGACATGGTTCAAATATCATATTTCCATCATCAACGTAGATCATCAGGGATATTAAATCTAGCTCAAAATCTCTCGATCATTCACTGTTAACACATCACAAAATCACAGAGCTGATTCATCAATGGCGCTCATTGTTACTATATTAAAAAAAACAAGTGACGAGATTGCCTCTCAAAACACAAATGTTGAAACGTGCGCAACCGCGACTACAGAAATAAGAAAAATTCGCGTCTACCAAAAATCGTCGCAAAAAAATACGCGGGATAAATACAAATCGAAACCGGTCATCTAAAGGATGATTCCGCCACATAAAACAAACTGAAATGCGCAAAACAGCAAAATAAACATTGAAAAACATCGCGGCGGTGTCCATAACATCAAAACTCCAACAAAAGAAAAATATGACTCACAAAACAATCGATCTAAAATCATGATGAACAATAAAAAATCAACTGGCATTACACTCGTAGATCAAAACAATAGCTGCCTAACTGTCAAAATGACATCCTACAGAAAATCAACCATAAACACGCAAACAAACATCTACTTAAAACAAAGAGCACAAAAATAAGCCTATCTGAAAGTGCAACATAAACATAATTATTATTATTATTATTATTATTATTATTATTATTATTATTATTATTATATTATTATTATTATTATTATTATTATTATTATTATTCCTAGTAGTATTTAAACTGTGAATTATTTACAACTCTACCTAGTATTCTAAACTACACTGATCATCGATTTTGCCACGGTACTACATATTATTTACATGATTTAATTATGCTCATACCTGTATGGTGGAAGCAGGTCAGGTCACCCACCAGCCCCCGTCATGGTGGAAATTAGAATTCCATCTTCAGGTTGATGTGGTATTCCAGATTTTTATTACACACGCAAATTTGACACATTCTTGCCATGCCGTGACACACGATTATATTAGCATAAAAACACTCGCATTTCTCTCACTCCCGTGAAAGTTTAGATGATGCCGCTGCAGCCTCCTGCTTGCTGTGTAGATGAAGGTCGCCTCGCTTCCTACCTGCAAACACCTGCTGGCCTTCCTTCGCTCCCTCAGCTTTGTTTACCTTCAGCTTATAGTACGTTCACCTTACTGGGACATAACTTTCCCCTCAAGGTTTGCCATTGCGGCATCCATTGAATAAAGTCACTCACCTTCCCGTCTGTATTACTAGTCTCTGCCCAAAAACATCTCGCTTGCCAAACAGTTTGTAGAATGGTAGAAACAAGCTAAAATGCAAATTATGTTGTGGAGAAAATCTTATACTGATCTCACGTGTAACACTCCCCGCTGGTTAGAAATGTTTTTATGTAAACCTGCTGGACATAATATCATTTAAGTTGAAAGTGTAATTCTTCCCTACACTCCCTGCATTTCCAGTAAAAGTCTGTGAAAGTGTTCATTTCCTGAAATGCTATTCTCTCACGTAAATACTATAAGGCTTTCTAAATGCCTACAAGTGTCTAATCGCTTTCGTACCAGCCAAAATAAAACTGACTAAAAATGCATTTTTGCTGAACAGTCTGTCACTCTGTCAAAACGTAGATTCACTGAGAATACTGAAGTAACACTAAAAGTACTCAAGACAATAACTGAGAGTATTCAAAACAACTGTGGACTGAGAACACTGAGAATTCTAGAATACACGATTCAAAACACTGGTAACTTGGAAAGACTGAGAGTTCTGAAAACACACTGAGAAGTAACTGATAATAACTGAGAATAACAGAGAATAACTCAAAACACACTGAGAACGACTGACAATAACTGAGAATAACTGAGAGTTCGACCCTCTGGTCGCTGGGTTTTATAAAATTTTCTCCCACCACCAGGAAAATAGTTCCGTGGAAGGGATGTGGCGTAATAATCTAGTCCTTGGGAGCGCTTTCTCGTACATCCGTAGGTTATGGTTTTCAAATTTTATACACAAAACTTCCTAAATTCTGTCCGACTCACATGTGATATTGCGCCGCGGAAAATGATCATAGAATAATCCACACGATGATGCGCGTCATTGGTGTTATTTTCTTCCGGTGGATGGTCTCATTCAGCCATCATGGCTCCTTATTCTGGGTTCACTTACTCCTCCGTTTGAAGTTGAATTTTATTAATTAGGCACTGATTAATCACAGATTGGCACTTATAATTCACCAAATATTACAACGAAGTTAGGACACTGTTTTTCACTACCACCTCGGGCTTCAGATCGCGAGATACTGATAGTAGATCTCCCGGTATGACAACACATTCAAATTTAGAATATTCTGATTGGTTGAGACTTTCGCGCTCTTCCAAAACGTACTGCATCCGCTTCCTCCCACGAATTGGCGGTTACAGTCGTTGGTCCTCTATTGTCCTAGCTAAATAGGTCAGGCTTCACCGCGTGCTTTTCTCATGAGAACGAACAGCAAGTGCCCACTCCCTGGCGGTGTCATAAAATTTATTGGACGGGTGGTTTACAATCTGGTCGTGTCTAGAGAAGAGTTTCATGGATTCTCTCGCCGTCAGGCTGGCGCCAGAAAGTTCCTTTGTGCCTACTAGTTTCACAGCCTTACTGTGGTATCTCATATGTGAAAATATTCAATTTTATTATGAATTAAATTAGGCAAAATCGCTTATGGGTGCACTTTACATCCCACTAACTACTCTTTTACGGTTTTCGGAGACGCCGAGGTGCCGGAATTTAGTCCCACATGAGTTCTTTAACGTGCCAGTAAATCTACCGACACGAGGCTGTCGTAATTGAGCACCTTCAAATACCACCGGACTGAGCCAGGATCGAACCTGCAGCCCTTTCCCATCCCACCGTCACCATATCAGACCTGTCTGTATCGGTGCGATGTAAAAGAACGTAGCAATGTTCTACCTAGCTTCTGCTTTTACATGGTCCGACTCGTTGGCTGGCTGGTCAGCGTACTGGCCTTCGGTTCAGAGGGTCGCGGATTCGATTCCCGGCCAGGTCGGGGATTTTAACCTTAATTGGTTAATTCCAATGGCTTGGGGGCTGGGTGTGTGTGGCGTATTCAACATCAGAAATCATCCTAGGTAGGGCCCTCATCTTCACAGACATGCAGGTCGCCTAATAGGCCGTCTACTAGAAAAAGACCTGCACCAGGCCTCTCTGGAGGCCATACGCCATTATTACTTTTACATGACTGTTGATATCGTGGTCAGAGCCATGGGACATCCGGTTTTATGTGGAAACCGAACAAGAAGGACGTGATTTTTAATTCCAAAACCCCACTTGAATTAACCGGGATTCGAACGGCGGCCTCCTAGGTGAGAAGCCTGTAGCGATGCCATTCGGCTATCATGCCCCCTTTCTTCATTTCATAGCACGTGTACCTTGAAAGAGCTGCATTGTTTGCTAAGACCTTTGCGGACAGTGGAGCCTACTGTTCCCATATCACACAAAACAAACAGGTCGGTTAGAGAGAGAGAGAGAGAGTACAGTTTTGCAGTTGCGAATGCGCCAACTCGGTATTTCCTTCGTGTACCTTTCCACTCGACTTCGAAAGGCCAAGTTCAGGGTTTTGCGGTTACTGAACTACAAGTTCCGGCTTGAAACAGCCGCAACAGAAATATTGTGCCATTTATTCGGTTATGCTGAGTACCTGCCTTCGGCACGAAATTTAAGAAAGGGAAAAACTGCAAAGTCAGCATGAAAGGGAAAAAAAGAAAGTAACAAATAAACGTGTAGTATACATCTAGAGCTCACGGCCACCTCGTCTTCGAGCTTCTTAAAGGCTGGTTCACAAGCTACTGCCCTGGCCTCTGCTACTGCCAATATTCAACACATGATCAGTGGAGATGGTAGGTAAAGAATCAACCTCCTCGTACTCTTACATCCCCTGCCTCGGGGACTAGGTGTTTGGCGTCTTCGCCATTCATTTCATCATGTCACCACCAAGCATTTTTAGAGGCCAAGCATTATTCTTATTCTTATTATTCTTATTCTTATTATTATTATTACTTCTTGATCAGTTTGCCCTCCAGGGTTGGTTTTTCCCCTCAGACTCAGCAAGGGATCCCACCTCTGCCGCCTCAAGGACTGTGTCCTGGAGCGTCAGACTTTGAGTCGGGGATACAACTAGGAAGGAGGACCAGTACCTCGCCCAGGTGGCCTCGCTTGCTATGCTGAACAGGGGCCTTGTGAGGGCGGGGGGATGGGAAGGTCGGAAGGGATAGACAAGGAAGTGGGAAGGAAGCGGCCGTGGCTGTAAGTTAGTTACCAACCCGGCATTTGGCTGGAGAAGAAGTGCGAAACCACGGAAAACCACATCGAGGATGGCTGAGGTAGGAATCGAACCCTCCTCTACTTAGTTGACCTCTCGAGGCTGAGTGGACTCCGTTCCAGCCCTCGTACCACTTTTCAAATTTCGTGGCAGAGTTTTGAACCGAACCCGGATCTCCGGGGATGGCAGCTAATCACCGTAACCACTACACCACAGAGGCGGACGTTATTATTATTATTATTATTATTATTATTATTATTATTATTATTACTATTATTATTATTATTATATGAAAACCTGAAAACCTACAACCTGTTTTCCAGTCATTGACCGGGTCAGGGATGGAGTGAATGAAGCAGATATAGGCTGTTAGTACGATGGGGTCGCCACTCCCAAAGTGATTTATTAATGACCGATAGATGGTATGAAATGAGGTTGGAGAGTGTTGCTGGAATGAAAGATGACAGGGAAAACTGGAGTACCCGGAGAAAAACCTGTCCCGCCTCCGCTTTGTCCAGCACAAATATCACATGGAGTGATCGGGATTCGAACCACGGTATCCAGCTGTGAGAAGCCGACGCACTGCCGTCTGAGCCACGGAGGCTATTATTATTATTATTATTATTATTATTATTATTATTATTATTATTATTATTAAATTAAAATATAGAGTTTCACCGAGCGAGTTTGCCGTGCGGTTAGGGAAGTGCACCTGTGAGATTGCGTTCGGGAGATAATGGATTCGAACTCCACTGTCGGCAGCCCTGAATATAGCTTTCCGTGGTTTCCCATTTTCACGCCAGGCAAATACTGGGGCTGTACCCTAATTAAGGCCACGCCCGCTTCCTTCCCATCTGCCTACACGAATGTAGAAGCAGACGGTAGGGAAATACTAGCACTCTGTTATCTACTGTACTGTATATGGTTAAGTCAGAAGTGTGAGGTGAGGAAGTATATACGATGAGGAACACATGCGCTATTTATACATATCATAATGTTGACTGGAGAAACATACTACATGGGTCCTAAAGGGGTCTTATCTTCACGGCTAGTTACCTTTTGATTTAATATGCTGTAACTCGAAAACTGTTGCAGATAAAAATACGGGGATTTCTCCAGTCCCATCCTAGAACTGTTCTTCATATTGCCAGCTCACTATCCTTCTAGTATTGCCATTAATCTGTCTGAGTGGTGACGATATTTCAATTTATGTTTCACTGCGAGTGCGAGGAGCCTTTCTAACTGGGCAGCACTGCGAATGCCCGATTGGTCAGTGCTGGCGGTAGTGTCAAGAACAAAACGCGTAAGACTTGACGTCTACTGTAGTCAGTTATAAATAAATAAATAAATAAATAAATAAATAAATCATTTGCATTTACCTGTATTATCTGTACGTGAATTTCTGCCGTCTTTGTTTATTGGTAAACTTAGTGATGGCATTGTCAAAAATGGCCTTCTCATTGATTCTCCTCAAGGAAACAAGAATCTCCTTTTCTGTCGACAAAGGAACCAAGTTGCTGAGACGAATTTGTCCTTGTGTTGCTCAAAGGTATGATTTTATCCTATTCAGAGCTGAAAAACGTTTTTCAACTCTTGCGGTAGTAGAAGGAAAAGTTAAAATTTATGTAGCTAACTTGTAAACTTCAGTACATAGTGTGGAGATCGTTCACTTTCATGTAATTTCCAATGGCTTTCACTGATTTTTGAGAATTTCGCAAGGGAATGTAACACTTTCTGTCCATTCATTAAGGCCACTCAGTCCAAACACGAACTATAACGTTCCTTGAGTTCACAAAATGTGTTGTTAGGGAAGGTCATATCGTAATTGCCAAAACGTTTACAATCCAATAAAGCCACAAATTTCAACTGCTTTTGTGATTCAAATCATATATTATTTTAAGACATAACAGTGTCGAGAATTTCACAAAAGATCCTTAAATACACTTCCTCTTCGTTACAGTTTCTCCTTTCTAAACTAGGCTCTCCTCTCTTTCTCATAACCACATACACTTTGTAACCCCATTTTTTTTCAAATCCTGTGTCTCTGATCATTTGCGGCGTGTTTACAAATCCATTTAATTTTTCTCTGCAATAAGATATGCCCGTGCACTTATTTTGTAAAATATCAAAGAGTACATCATAAAATGTAAAAATTTGACTAAATATGTTCAGGAAAAAGACGGTTTGATTTTTAGAAAAAAATCGCAGAAATCCCAAAGCCATGCTGACTTCTTCGCTAGACCAGTCCTCTGGTTCGTCTTCGATGGATGAAAAAAAGAGTCCAGCTTGATGGCTTCTCTAGTCATGAACAGTACTTACAAGCCTACATGCAAAATTACAACGTGTAGGGGTGATACTTGGCATTTTCTTTACAACAAAGGCTTTCAGGGCCTCTGTATGTGGAGTAGAATGCGAGAAAAAAGCAGGCAATCCATTAAGGGAAATAAAGAAATGCCTTGTTTCTTTAATGAAGTTTACAGATTGTGAAAGTATGAGATTAAGCCTGTGACTATAACAGTGAGTAAATGTGGCAGCAGGGTATTGGGCTTTAATTAATGCTTGGAGACCAGATACATGACCACTCATTACTGCAGCGCCATCAAATGTTTGTGCCACTAGTTTTTTGGAAAAGTTTATATTGCCTACAGTTTTGTTAACGTGTTCAAAAAACAACGAGCTGTGCGATCAGAACTTACATCAGTGAAATGAAGAAACCTTTCTTGACATTTCCCTCTATCATCAATATAACGTACAACGGTTGACAATATTGACTTCTGTTTGTTACATCAGTAGTTTCAACAAGCATAATTCCAACAAATGTTGCTGATTTAATTTTGTCATTTATAACACTAGCTAGAGCATCGCTTAGATCATTCTGTATAACAACCGGTGAGGTGCCTTTAAAAACCGTCGCTGTCTTCAAATGTTGAGATAAAACCTGATCGTAATTAGCCAAAAACTATAGTAGCTCTATATAATTTTCTTTATTTAATGACTCACCACTTCCATCATGGCCCCTAAATGAATATTCTTGTTTACCTAGGAACACCACAGCATCGATAAGTCTTTTAGGCACATTTCTGTTTTTCTTAACCTTCTCATAATGTACAGTATTTTAAATTTTTCCTGTAAATTTAATGAGTGGTCTAGCCTTTGAGATCGGAATGTTTTCAAAATTATAAAATACCTTATATGCCTAGTTGATCTCTGATATTTGTAATTAAATGGGCTAAACTTGCGAAGCCTGTCGTATTCCAGAGATCAGTTGCAAACCAGCATGGCCAACAATAAGTTTTAAGTTCGTATGAGCAACATAACAATAAATACTTTCATAATTATTTCCGCTGAAATACCTTTTGTATGGATTCTTGTTTTTCTCCTTCTGCTCACACTGTAACTGAGGAAGGGGTGGGGTAGGCTTACCACTTTTAACTATCAGCAGTTTATCTTCATATTTCAGTTGCGAGAATGGTTTATCCGGCAACTGTTTTATTACACACGGTTCAGCCATTTCACAAAAATTACATCACACGGTCACAGACACGTTATACACTATAACTTCAGATAAACTAAAATTGTTCGGAGATCAATAATACTTCCGAAATACCCCAGTAATGTTTAACTATAAGCAATCCGTAAGATGTCCTGCACATGGAAAACAAACTCGATACTGTAGCACATGGGTGAATCCCATCAATTGGGACACTTTTGGAGAATTTCGAGTCTTTGGGTCTTCTCTTTCTATGGCTGTCTCTCTCGTTAGCGGTGGCGATTTGACGGACCGAAGCCTAGCACACCTATTTCCTCGTTCCCCGCACCTATCCGACATTCGCCAACAAGCCACGCGTTGTGAGTCGAGGGAAGAGGGACGAAGGCCTTGGCTGCGATGTTGGTCTGCGATATCTTGTTTTCAGAAATACGAGCGACGTTCTTTCTCATTGCTTTCAAGTTTTATAAATGGAACAGTGTATCAGATGCTTGCATTATAATGTGATTTAGATTTCCATTGTTCTTATTTGAGGCTTGGGCTTCACCGATAGCCTTGGTAGCCCTCAGTATACGCCAGTGATGTCCATGCATCTTTGTAATGTTCATGTATATCACTCGCTACGTCACATACTGCCATATGTTTGTAAATGTCCTTATACTGTGTGTCACTTGCTACGTCACACACTGTCATACGCTTATTGTTCATTTTTCGCAACTTTCACTTTTACACATAGTTTACATTTTTGTTCTTCTTCCTGGAAATTCCCCCAGTTTTACGGCCAGATGCCCATTTTGACGCCATCCCTTAAGTGGAGGGGTGCATTCACTACTGCATGTATCTGCGGTGCTTGGTAGTGTGGTGTGTTGTGTGTGACTGAAGAAAAGTGTATTAAGACGAATACAAACACCCAACCCTTTAAGCTTGAGGAATTAACCAGACAAGGTTAAATATCCCTTGACCCGGCCGAAAATTGAACCCGGGACTCTGAACAGAGCTCCAGTATACCAAGGAGCCAAACGTACAGTGGCTCAAAAAAGTATTGGTCTGTCGAGATATGCTACATGTGAGGACAAAGAATCGAATGGAATGGTGATAAAAATTGACATATACTAGAATCCTTGATTATTTATAATCATGTGTAACATGTGCGTTGTAAAAAAACATAATTCTTCCATGCCCATATAACTAAAAGACCATAACTTAAAACAATCATTTTCACTTGCCACCAAAAAAGTATTGGTCTGAATTAACATAACGTAGTTTCTTGATCCTTTGTGAACGTTTCAGTACCTGGTAGGTCCTCCTTTCCTCTTTATAATCTCACCTAACCTATTTGGCATCGATCTCACCAAGGTTTCCGTAGTTTCCTTCGGTCAGTAGGCCCTAAGGCTTCTTTCAGGTCAGCTTTGTTTGATATTGCATGCTTTCTCACGTTTTTGTCCAGACAGTGCCACAAATTTTCGATGTGGGTGATGTCGGGAGATTGTGGTGGGGTTTTCATCCAACGTGGTGTATTATATAACAGCCATAGCTTCGTGTTCAGGGCTGTCTGTTTGGGGTCGTTATCCTGCGTAAACGTATACTTTAATGAGAGTCCAATTCTTTGCACAATTAATGGAAGATATGTCTTGAGGATGTTAATGAATGCTTTGTGATCCATAGTCCCTTCAATAAAGGCTAATTCACCTACACCATTTGCACTCATACAACCTCACACCATCCGGGAACCACCTCCATGTTTCACAGTAGCTGTCAGATTCTTCTCTTCAAGTTCAGAATTCGTTTCCCTCCACACAGTCAATAATTGTCTGTCTGACCTGAAGAGGGTAAATTTACTCTCATCGGTAAAAACAACTGTCTTCCAATCCTCATAGCTGTAATTTCTGTGCTCTTTAGCGTACGCAAATCTCTTCTTCCTGTTAGCCTTACTACTGTACGGCTTTCTATGGGCTGTTCTCCCCTCATATCCTCCTTCGCGCAGCACATTTCAGCTGGTTTCAGATGATGCTTGCACTTCTACATCTTGTTGTAACGCAGTTGCTATCTGCGGCGCACTAAGCTGAGGATTTTGGGCCACTTTACGCACAATTTGCCGTTTGTCTTGTAGTGATACCTTCGAGGGGCGGCCACTTCTTGGTCAATTTTCTATTGTCTTTGTTCTTTTGTACCTGTACGCAACATTCTTAACAGTTGTAACAGCTCTTCCAATAATTCCACTATGTCCTTGACAGATTTACTTCTTGAAATAGTCGCACTACAATCCTCCTTCCTTCCACGGTTGTTTCTTTCATTTTCCTTCCCATTGCTAACTGAACGCGGAAACAGTGCTGAATATTACCTTCTGACGTGTCAGCACAGATCACTGAGCCCGAGTTGTTGCAGAAAGCACGATGTCACCATGATATTGTTTAGTAGACCAATACTTGTTTGGCGTGTAACGACGCACGCCGTTGTATTACTGGTTCGTTTCCAAACAGCGTGAATCTCCCTGACTCCATATTCAACTTGCTGATGTACTTGACTGTCCTACACATCCACATACGAGTAATTCCATTATATGTACCATTATTTGTGCTATACTGTTCCGTTCATACCACGGCTATGGAAAGACCAATACTTTTTTGAGCCACTGTACGTAGTAGGTAGTGTGTGATATGCTACTGTAAATATATATAAACAATTCTATCTAGGCTAGTCTCTTTGACACTAATATAACCCAGGAAAGAAAATTAGTAACGCAAAAATTAGATAAATTGTTAGGAAAGGAAGCAATTAAGAAACAAAATCTTTTCTGAAAGAATATCCAAGAGATTCCAGAGTATGAGTCTAAATCAAAAGAATCGTTTAAATATTCACCCAATTGTACTACTCGATGGCTAAATGATTAGGTTTGCATGCTGGCGTTTTATCCAAGGGGTCCCGGTTTTGATTCCCGACTTGATTGGGTATGTTTACCTTAGGTAATTGGTTAATCCTTCCGGCTCTGGGACTGGGTATGTGTACAGTCTTCAATATTAGAATTCATCATAGGTAGGGCCTCATCCTCACAGACATGCAGGTTACCTATAGGCGTCATTACGAAAGACCTTCACCAGGCCTCGGAGGCCATACGCCATTATTATTATTATTATTATTATTATTATTATTATTATTATTATTATTATTGTTGTTGTTGTTCCGAGGTATCATCCGTGGAACGGAGAGGTGAAAGAAGGTGCCGCGGAGAATGGATCTAACTACAATGACCAGAATTTAATTAAAACTTTAACAAAGGTTATATTTTTTCATTATGAAAAAAGCAAACTTAACAAATTTCCACAAGGAAAAAATAACAATTAGGTACAATGCCAAACTAGAAACCAGATTAGAAAAAAATGCAAGATTCATAACCTTAACACTTTGGGCTTTAAGCCCCTATTTTACAATGTCAGCGATACCTGATTCAGTTTACGAAAACTTTAATTCACACTAAGGAATCATTTATCTAAGGGCAGAAATCCCCTCATTCATGGAGCGCTTGCTCCCTAAATACCGTATTTGGCCTTCCAGAGGCACTATTTACAGTTACAAAACTTGAAAAAGAGCTAACAGGCTCTCCGTTTTTTTCAGACTCCTCGAGGCAACATCAAAAATCGTACACTCTCTGGCCTTCCACGGCCCAACTTACAATTTGAAACAGGGGTATCTTGAACCCACCCTATAGGGCCTTTGAAGAAAAGAATAGGTTAAGTAAATGGCCCGAAACACAAACTGAATGGAGGCATATACTTGCACTCCTAGATATGAACACTAAAACAACCTAAAGGGCTCTAGGCCGAGGAAACAGGGGCTATTCCCAAACTACTGAGGTGACTCGTATAGGATTTACTTTAACACATTAGGTAAGGAAAAACAGTTACAACGTAGTCACCTCAAACCAAGATGATGGGCAGCTCGAGAGGGTACATCACTCCCTATCCCCGATTTAAAGTTAAAGCTTTATGAATTTTTTACATTAGCCGAAGATTTACATTTAGAAAACTTTGTTACATAACAAAAGTGTCGGACCTTTCCCTCGGGTTAAACTGCGGAGGTAGCAAGAAAGAAATAAGTTATGTGGCCATTACCTTGTTAGATGTTCTGTTGACCGATGAAAGAGGCCGCCCGCCTCCTGCTTTGACACACACACACACACACACACACACACACACTCAGTAAGAGAACGATCCATTTGCCAAGAAACGTGAAAAGCTGCAGTTTATAAACCCTTAGGGAAGGTTCGAGATCATTCAAGACTAAACCAGCCACACCCTCTCAATTTTATTGGTAGATTTCAAAAGTAACACTCAGAATCGAACAAGAAGCCTGTGATAGGTGAAAAATTAATTAAAGAAATTAGGGATTGGCTAGATTCAAAACTGGCAGAAAGAAAAAGGAAATATTGCCAACCCAGAAATAAATGAACATCATTCAGTTACAAAAACCTAGAGATACAAAACTTCTTTAAATTATAAATTCTTTCACTTCACACCAGGGTGCATGATCATAGTTTTTAGTGGTGTCATCTATGGGAGAATGTCCAAACTTCTTGATGAATGGCAAACAAAACAAGGAGAAATTCACTCAGTTTAGGCAACTATACAATAACAAAATTACATCATATTTCGGTGGTGACATCTTCTGAGTAAAGTTCTAAGTTGGTGTAGTTTCAGTTTCACTGATTTACCAATAGAGGAGTTCATTTAGGCGCTGAATTTGAATGCGCGGCGTTGGGGGTGTACCTCCCGGTACAGACCTCCCCACCCTCCCCCCAAATGTCCTTCCTTTGGGTGACACAGAAGAATTTGATAAAACATTTTCAGTGAAGAGAGAAAGATTTCTAAGTTTTTTTTCTTTGATAGGTAGAAACTTGTTTAACTCCAGCTTTAGAGTGTCCTTACTGTAGTAGAATATGAAGTACATGTTGTTAGAGTTGACGGCAAGACCTGCCGCCGCTGCCGATATCCAGTTGAGGTCGCCCGGACCCCCCGTGTACTCTGAGATACACCTCTCCCGGTACTATGAGAGGGGTAGACGTGGTGATGGTCGCCGCAGGTTAGAAGTATATATACAGTCCCCAGATGAGTTGGTGGTAGGGGCACCGCACTTCAGCCTTTGCCGGGAGATGGACTCCGGCTCGCCGTTCATAAGGAGTCCTCACGGGAGTGGAGTGGGCCCGTGCCCCACTTCTGTTGCAGTACGGCGGCAGACAGCTGAGGGGGCACTGAAACAGTAAGATCTCGGCGACAGAAAAGTGTTGATGGAGACTTGAGAGTACGATCTTTATTGGTGAAGCTGAGGGGAGGGCGGCGTGGAAGGTTTGGTGTGCCAATAGTACGGAGATGCAGGAAACGGGGGCGTGGTAATGGCCACTAAGGAATAGACAGCAGGAAAACCAGAGGGGAAGATCATATATACAGATCATACACATACTTAAATAAAATAATTTGGGGCAGAAGGGCTCCAAAAAATATAACCTTCAAATTCCTGCCAAATTTAGCGGCTAACGAATATAAGAAAACCAATTATACAGGTTTCACTTGAGAGAGGTGGACTCTAAAGATCCTCTCTGTGGCTGGATTGCTCACTAATAATGTAACTGGCGTCAAAAAATCCAATATAATGCACGGCCCATGAAATCTGGGGGCAAGCTTGCCCGTGTGAACAAAGTTTCTGACCATGACTTGATCTCCTACTTTTAAATTGGTGGGCCTCCGTCCACGATCATATCTTTCCCTAACCTTTTCATGGGATACCTTAAGATTGGCCTTAGCCTTCTTCCATAGATCTCGAATATTATCAGGATTTATTGTCTCTGGTAAAATATCATTGAGTGACCAAAGGTTAGAAAGCGGCATGTTAGGGACAAATTTGAACATCAGAGAAGCAGGTGTGAACTTATGAGACTCATGAATCGCAGAATTTAAAGCAAAATCCAACCAATGTAGGGACGTATCCCACCTGGAATGATCACCATGATGAAATGCGATGAGAGCTGATCTAAGATTACGATTGACCCGCTCAGCCAGAGATGGTTGAGGATAATACGCAGAAGTAGTTACATGTGATATAGACAGATCAAAACAAAATTTCCGGAAGAGGTTGGATGTAAAGGCTTTAGCATTATCAGAAACTATATATTGACAAGGACCAAAAGAAGCAAATAGTATTTAAACAAGAAATGGTGGACTAAGCGGTAGCAAGCTTAGTCGGAAATAACCAGGAGAATCTAATGAAACCATCTACACACACAAAATGAATTTATTGGCGTTCCCCTTCGATTGGAGGAAGGGTCCAACATAGTCTATATAAATCAATCAATCAATACTGATCTGCATTTAGGCAGTCGCCCAGGTGGCAGATTCCCTATCTGTTGTTTTCCTAGTCTTTTCCTAAATGATTTCAAAGAAATTGAAAATTTATTTAACATCTCCCTTAGTAAGTTATTCCAATCCCTAACTCCCCTTCCTATAAATGAATATTGGCCCCAGTTTGTCCTCTTGAATTCCAACTTTATCTTCATATTGTGATCTTTCCTACTTTTATAAACGCCACTCAAACTTATTCGTCTTCTAATGTCATTCCACGCCATCTCTCCGCTGACAGCTCGGAAAATACCACTTAGTCGAGCAGCTCTCCTTCTTTCTCTCAGTTCTACCCAGCCCAAACTTTGCAACATTTTTGTAACGCTACTCTTTTGTCGGAAATCACCCAGAACAAATCGAGCTGTTTTTCCTTGGATTTTTTCCAGTTCTTGAATAAGGTAATGCTGGCGAGGGTCCCACACATTGGAACCATTCTCTAGTTGGGGTCCTACCAGAGACTTATATGCCTTCTCCTTTACATCCTTACTACAACCCCTAAACACCCTCATAACCATGTGCAGAGATCTGTACCCTTTATTTACAATCCCATTTATGTGATTACCCCAATGAAGATCTTTCCTTATATTAACACCTAGATACTTACAATGATCTCCAAAACCAACTTTCACCCCATCAACGCAGTAATTAAAAGTGAGAGGACTTTTCCTATTTGTGAAACTCACAACCTGACTTTTAACCCCGTTTATCAACATACCATTGCCTGCTGTCCATCTCACAACATTTTCGAGGTCACGTTGCAGTTGCTCACAATCTTGTAACTTATTTATTACTCTATAGAGAATAACATCATCCGCAAAAAGCCTTGCCTCTGATTCCACTCCTTTACTCATATCATTTATTTATATAAGAAAACATAAAGGTCCGATAATACTGCCTTGAGGAATTCCCCTCTTAATTATTATAGGGTCAGATAAATCTTCACCTACTCTAATTCTCTGAGATCTATTTTCTAGAAATATAGCAGCCCATTCAGTCACTCTTTTGTCTAGTCCAATTGCACTCATTTTTACCAGTAGTCTCCTATGATCCACCCTATCAAGTGCTTTAGACAGGTCAATCGCGATACAGTCCATTTGACCTCCTGAATCCAAGATATCTGCTATATCTTGCTAGAATCCTACAAGTTGAGCTTCAGTGGAATAACCTTTCCTAAAACCGAACTGCCTTCTATCGAACCAGTTATTAATTTCACAAACATGTCTAATATAATCAGAAAGAATGCCTTCCCAAAGCTTACATACAACGCATGTCAAACTAACTGGCCTGTAATTTTCAGCTTTATGTCTATCACCCTTTCCTTTATACACAGGGGCTACTATTGCAACTCTCCATTCATCTGGTATAGCTCCTCCGACCAAACAATAAACAGATAACTACTTCAGATATGGTACTATATCCCAACCCATTGTCTTTAGTATAGGACTATCTCCAGAAATCTGATCAATTCCAGCCGCTTTTCTAGTTTTCAACTTTTGTATCTTATTGTAAATGCCATTGTTATCATATGTAAATTTTAATACTTCTTTAGCCTTAGTCTCCTCCTCTATCTGGACATTATCCTTGTAACCAACAATCTTTACATACTGCTGACTGAATACTTCTGCCTTTTGAAGATCCTCACACACACACTCCCCTTGTTCATTAATTATACCTGGAATGTCCTTCTTGGAACCTGTTTCTGCCTTAAAGTACCTATACATACCCTTCCATTTTTCACCAAAATTTGTATGACTGCCAATTATGCTTGCAATCATGTTACCCTTAGCTGCCTTCTTTGCTAGATTCAATTTTCTAGTAAGTTCCTTCAATTTCTCCTTACTTCCACAGCCATTTCTAACTCTATTTCTTTCCAGTCTGCACCTCCTTCTTAGTCTCTTTATTTCTCTATTATAATAAGGTGGGTCTTTACCATTCCTTACCTCCCTTAAAGGTACAAACCTGTTTTCGCATTCCTCAACAATTTCTTTAAACCCATCCCAGAATCTGTTTACTTTTTTATTTACCATTCTCCACCGATCATAGTTAGTTTTTAGAAACTGCCTCATGCCTGCTTTATCAGCCATATGGTACTGCCTAATAGTCCTACTTTTAAGACCATCCTTTCTATCACATTTATTTTTAACTACGACAAAAAGAGCTTCATGATCACTAATACCATCTATTACTTCTGTTTCTCTATAGAGCTCATCTGGTTTTATCAGCACCACATCCAGGATATTTTTCCTTCTGGTTGGTTCCATCACTTTCTGAATCAGCTGTCCTTCCCATATCAACTTATTTGCCATTTTTTGGTCATGCTTCCTGTCGTTCGCATTTCCTTCCCAATTGACATCTGGTAAATTCAAATCTCCCGGTACAATCACATTTCTTTCCTTGTCGTTTCCTACACAGCTGATTATCTTATCAAATAATTCTGAATCCGTGTCAGTGCTACCCTTCCCCGGTCTGTACGCTCCAAACATATCAAGTTGCCTATTATCTTTAGAAATGAGCCTTACACCTAAAATTTCATGTGTCTCATCTTTAACTTTTTCGTAGCTTACAAATTCTTCTTTGCCCAGAATGAATACTCCCCCTCCCACCATTCCTATGCTATTTCTACGATACACACTCCAGTTCCGTGAGAAAATTTATGCACCCATTATATCATTTCTCAGCCATGATTCAACTCCTATTGCAATATCTGGTAAATATGTATCTATTAAATTACTCAATTCTATTCCTTTCTTTACAATACTTCTACAGTTCAACACTAACAATTTTATGTCATCCCTACTTGATTTCCAGTTCCCTGTTCCCTTTTCACCGCTCCCTAGGCCACCCCGTTTCCCTGAATGTACCTCCCTATTACCCTTCCAAACAAATTTCCTAACTTATACGTACCACTGCGGTTTAAGTGAAGGCCATCTGAGCGCAGATCCCTATCTCCTACCCACCTATTAGGATCTAGAAATTTCACTCCCAGTTTCCCACATACCCACTCCATAGTCTCATTTAAATCCCCAATCACCCTCCAGTCAGTATCCCTCCTACACAGTATTCCACTAATAACAATCTCCGCTTTCTTAAACTTCACCCGTGCTGCATTTACCAGATCCCACACATCTCCAACTATGTTGGTACTTATATCAACTTGCCTTACGTTGTTGGTACCAACGTGAAACACTACCGCCTTCTCCTTCCCCTGCCGGGCTGAGTGGCTCAGACGGTTAAGGCGCTGGCCTTCTAACCCCAACTTGGCAGGTTCGATCCTGGCTCAGTCCGGTGGTATTTGAAGGTGCTCAAATACGACAGCCCCGTGTCCGTAGATTTACTGGCACGTAAAAGAACTCCTGCGGGACTAAATTCCGGCACCTCAGCGTCTCCGAAGACCTTAAAAAGTAGTTAGTGGGACGTAAATCAAATAACATTATTATTATCTCCTTCCCCTCCTCCCTCTCTTCTACTTTCCTCAACATCTGCCTCAACCTAATTCCTGGATAACATTCTACCCTGGTTCCCTTTCCTCCACACACTTTCCCCACGTGTCTAACGGTGGAATTCCCCATGACCAGAGCCTCAACCCTACCCACCTCATTTGATACCCTCCCCTCCTGATCAGCCCTATCTTTCCTGATAACTGCAGAAGCTACTTCTTCCTCTTTTCTCCTTCCCTTGAACCTGTTCCACCTGTCTTTTCCTATCCTCTACTCTACATTTTCCTTTCCTACCTTTTCCCTTCCTCCTACTTCCACACATCTCGCCAACAGTTCCCTGTCCCTCATCTTCCCTCTGTTGTTTCAACCTGGAGTGACTCGTATCGATTTCGCACAGACACCTGTCCTGAATTCTGATCCTGAATAGAGTCCTTAGCCTGCAATCTCCTTCCCCTTAGAACATTAGACCACCTGTCTTCTACAACTCCCCCCTTTCTTTCCACTCCCTCTTGTACAGCTACTGTAACCTGTACATTGTTTGAGGGAGTCCTATCTTCCTTCCTGTCTTCTGTGAGAATCCTAATTATCTCCCTCAAACTCTCCAACTCCTCCCTCATACCCCTCAATGCCTCGCCACACCCACAGTTCGTACACTCGCGTTCCTTAGCCATTCTTAACGGAAAAAATGAAAATAAAAATAAAATAACTTATTTACAAAATATAAATTAACGGAGGAATATATTGTCTGGGATAGTACTCAAAGATCACACAACAATAAGGTGATTAATATACGACTACACTACAATATTACTCTATTTTTTATCCTACAACCCCTAACACGATAAAAACTGCTGTTAATTACTGAATATCTAAAGGAATACACAAGAACTACACAATTCCAAACTGCAATTAAGCCTATCCTAATTACAACAACAGAATTTTAGTAAGAGTTTCTACGGATACCTCTACTACACCAGTACTACACAAATATTTTACAATAATAAAATAAGCACACTAAAGACGTTCCAGGGGGCACGCCACTTGATGGGAAGAATATAGACCTAGCTTAGTGGACAAGGTGGGCTTACTAAGGAAGCTAGATTTACAAGCTTTCACCAATTCACGGATTTCGCCGTCCACACCTTTCCAAATGAACATCTCTCGGATCTTTTCCCGAGTTTTGAAGATGCCTAAATGCCCGCCTAATGGGGTCTCATGATAGTACTTGAAGACCATAGGTACAAGCACTGCTGGAACCACTACTTTCATCTTTTGATCATGCCTCGACGGGCAACACAAAACCCCGTTCCTCAATACATAAGGGACGCCATGTTCCGCAGAAGAAAGGGTCTCAATGATAGGGGCCAGCACGGAATCTTCACGTTGATATTTTTCAATATCCCTAAACAACATGGGATCATCAGTTAGAATGGCATTTACACCTGAAAATATGGGCGCGGGAAGAGAACTATCTTCCTGTTCGGTGGTCTCCACATCATGAAAAAACATGCGGCTTAGTCCATCCGCAACAACATTTTCAGATCCTCTGATATGTCTTACATCAAAGTGGAAGGCAGAAATCCTGATGGCCCAACGGGCTATACGACCAGTACGACGTGGCCTAGCTAAGACCCAACTTAAGGCTTGATTATCAGTTTCCAGGTCGAACTTGACGTGTTCCAGATAGAGGCGGAACTTCTCTAGTGCAAATAAGACAGCCAAACCCTCAGGTTCATAGATAGAATATTTGGCCTCTTGAGCCGATAATGTCCTAGACGCATAAGCTATGGGTCGCCTTCCGAGTTCAGTTTCCTGCAGAAGCAACGAGGCCACCGCCGATGATAAGGCGTCGGTCTGAACGTTGAATTTCTTCGAAAAATCAGGCATAGCAAAGACAGGGGCGCGGCGCCACATTTGAAAACTTGAACACTTCAATACTTCTTTTCGTCAATACCACATATCCGACTGTGGAAATAAACTCATCTCCATAAGTTAAGGGATCTTAGGGAACCGTGGAGAAACATGGGCCATGGTGATATTATGTGCACCGGGCGAGTTGGCCGTGCGGTTAGGAGCGCGCAGCCGTGAGCTCGCATCCGGGAGATAGTGGGTTCGAACCCCACTGTCGGCAGCCATGAAGATGGTTTTCCGTGGTTTCCCATTTTCACACCAGACAAATGCTGGGGCTGTACCTCAATTAAGGCCACGGTCGCTTCCTTCGAACTCCTAGGCCTTTCCTGTCCCATCGTCGCCATAAGACCTATCTGTGTCGGTGCGACGTTAAGCAACTAGCAAAAAAAGTATTATGTGCACTAAAAGGTGCGCTGGAAGCAGTTTGACTCGTGATACAGTGTTACTGATACTAAATGCACAGGGAAACCAGACATGGACAGTGGGTGGCACTGGCCGTGTGTGGTATCCCTCCACCGGTGGCATACAGAACGTCAATAGAGGGTATTATGATGATCTCGCATGGCAAAATAGGATTCACAACGGTTCCCCATACTGTGGATCAGGCCGTCCAACATCGCTTGCGGTAACGCATCACGTTGCTGAATAAGCGCCCTTTGGAGCTAAGGAATGGTCCGTGGTGGTTGTATTAGGGCTGAAATCCTTCGGCCTGGACCGTCCCGTGTATGTTCAATCAGTTTTAAGTCCGAGGAGCGAGATGGCCACTCTAGACATACGATGTCCTCATCTTGCAGGTACTCGTCCACAGGCCGTGTTGGCGGGCCTTAACGTCCACCAGATGAAACCCAAGTTCATATGTACCACGAAAAGCCGCACACAGGCTACTGTTGCAGGAAGTGTCACAGTACCCCTAGGAAACACATGCAGCAGGGCTAGTGCTCCTAACATAATGCAGCCCCAGGCGAGAACACTGGCGCCACCATATCGGTCCCTTTCCACAATATTGACAGGATTGTAACATGTCCGAGGAGCGCGCCAGATGAACAGACTATGAGAGTCGCCCTCCAGGCTAAACCGCGACTCATCCGTGAAGAAGACGCTACCCCACTGTTCCTGGGTCTAATCACGATGAACGAGACACCTCATTCGACGAGCCATGCGGTGCCTTTGTGTGCGAGGAGAATACATCTGGCCGGTCACCGAGCATAGAGAGCAACCTCTCGAAGCTGACTATACGCAGTCTGACCCAGAAGCTGCTGCGAGGTTTCTAGCCAGTGCATGTGCTCTGCTGGTTGGAGGTTTCCCGGTACTTGAGGCAAGGCACCTATCCTGACGCTGGGTTGTACCACGTGGTCGACCTTGCTCGTACTGTCTTTGAATGTTTTCTCCCTCCTGGAATCTTCTCCTCAACCGCGAAATCACGCTGCGGGCCACATTAGACTCCTGGCCCACCTGGTGCCGACTGTGGCCGGTCTCTAATCTGTCGATGATCCGACCACGCGTAATGTCATCCAAATGTGTTCTCAGCGCCAACCAACCTGCTTCCCTATAACTCGAATACTGCATACCAAACGCACACAACACGCAGTCAGAACCTCTGCCCACACGGTCTGTTTCAGGCACACTAATTGGTATGATACTGAGCTGCCAGATCTGACACGTATTTTCGCGCTGCCCAACCACAGTTTAGTCCGCACCGCGTCGCCATGACGCGATGATATCTCGTGTATCTCCTTATCTTACGGACATGTGTGTAATTGGAACCATGAATGTGGCTGCGTACCATCAACAAGGCGTGCAACAGAAATTGTGTCACTGTTTCGGTGCTTATTAAAACACAGGACACACACTGCACGTTCTTTCATGTGCTCCTTATTACTATTCACCTAGGTGAAAACCGCCTATCACTATCTTCAATAAGTCGGAAGTTTTATATGGGTGTGCCACCCTGTACGATAAACTGCTATGGATGTGTTAGCCAGGGCCGTTTTAAGGGCCCCGTAGGACCCACAGCTGCTGGGTGAGGGGTGGGGCTGAACTTAAGTGGGCCCCATCGTTACCTTCCTGTATACGCGTTATGAGTAAGTTGAATTTATCAATGAAATTGTCTTCCTTTAAAATCCCTCAATCTTCCAATTGAACTATGGATATTTTCTGATCACTAAAATCTCGAAAGAGAGTCGCACACCACTGCAGTTCTAGTTCAGTTGTCGATATCTGTTGATCACGAATATCCGGTCCGTATAGTTCCTATTCCTGTCTGCTTAGCAGGTTTGTTGATTATGTGTAAGTTGGGTAAGGCCGTGCTTTGACCCCGTGTTGTATCATTTCATAATATAAAATGGATAGAAAGTAGTTATCAGATTCTCCGAAGAGAAAGAGTAAGAAAGAGCTGAAGATTGAATCATGCATGGCAGGAAGGTGCGTTGGAGATAATGGAAAGAGAACGCAAGATGATAATGTGGCTGTGGTGCCTGTGAATGAGCAATGTGATACGAGTACAGGGGAAACAGTGAACAAGACGCGTAGAGTGATAAGGAAAACCAACAACTCAGTGTAGCGAAAGTGGGTCAGTTATCGTCGTAAGTAAGAAGTGTACACTTAGAAGATAGTGAGGGAAATTCAACAGTAGTTATAGTGGAAAACCGTTCACCAGTGCTGAAGATGGTTGGGAAAGTTTCTAAAACTAAAAAGTATTAGAATCAACTTCATCTTCAGTGCTGTGTAAGGAAATGATACTTTAGCTAACTTTCAACTCTACGGAGAGGAAGAATGACGGCCAGAAGTACGAGACTTTCAGTGAATAATAATAATAATAATAATAATAATAATAATAATAATAATAATAATAATAATAATAATAATAATAATAATAATAATAATAATAATAATATATGTGAATAAGTCCATTAAGACTACACAAAGTATTTAGAGACGTGCATGTGCCTTCCTCTGTACCCATATTTATTTCATTCTTTTACTGTGGGCTTCTTTCTGGCTTCAGACCAGGTGGTTCCAGTCTTCTTCTTTGGTCTTTCCTCTTGGTCAACTTGCCATTTGTGATTTCTGGATCTGAAGATTACCCAGCTTTGGACATCTGCTGGTGTAATTTCTGCCTGTTTCAAATCGGTTTTGATTTCGCCAATCCGTTTAATTGTCATTCATAGAATTCGACTCTTTGTTTGGCAAGTCTGTCTGGATGCATTCTTTTAATATGTCCATAGAATCTTAGCCTACGTTCTGTAATGTCACAGAGAATAGTCGTGATTTCCTGTCTGCCTCTAAGTTGGTATTGTCCGTTGGTGAGTTTTGGGCCTAGACATTTTTGCATGGTGTCGCGTTCCTTTTTCTCAATGTTTTCAGTGTCTGCTTTCGTGTTCAAAATTAGCCTCTCTGATCCATAAAGATATTCTGGTTTAATGACTGTATTGTAAAATCTTAGTTTTGTGTGCTTCGAGATACATTTTTGCTATTAGATATTTTGGTTAGTCGATATGGAGTTTCCATCTTTTGGCATCTAATTTCATTGGCGTTTGTTTCGAGTCCATTTTCCTGAATTGTTTCACCAAGACACTTATACTCGTTTCATTTTGCCATATTTTGTCTCTGTGAATTTTGGTGCATGTTTGTTGCAAGTCATGTATTCTGCCTTTTCAAAAGATATCTGAAGGCCGACTTTTTCCGCAGTTTCTTTCAGGACTTCAATCTGATTTTGGACTGTTGAAATGTCTCGGGTTAATATTGCTAGATCGTCAGCAAATGCTAGGCAATCTATCGCTAGTTTTCCTCTGCCTAAAGTGATTGGTTGGTGAATTTTGAGGACCAATTTTTGTTTGCGCCATTCTCGTATCACTTTTTCAAGGACGCAGTTGAAGAGTAAAGGTAACAGTCTCTCTTTGTCTTACTCCCGTATTGATTTCAAAGGGATCTGAGATTTCCGCCATGAATTTAACTTTGGAATTCGTGTTTGTCAGTGTCTGTTTTATGAATGTAAATGTTTTCATGTCTAAACCTTGTTATGTCAGTATTTGGAAGAGTGATTTGCGATCAACTGAATCATAGGGTTTTTTGAAATCAACAAATGTGCAGACTAAATTTTTGCTGCAAATTCTCTGATGTCCTAGGCTTAGCTTAAGGTTCAAGATTTGCTCTGGACACGATCGGCCTAATCTGAATCCTGCCTGATTATTATTATTATTATTATTATTATTATTATTATTATTATTATTATTATTATTATTATTATTTCGTGTGGCTGTCCCTAGCCTGGTGCAGCCGGTTGTAAAGCAGACCTTCCAACGAGGGTGAGCGGCACCTGCCACATGTGCGAACTGCATGTTTTTGTAGTGGAAGGTAATGTTCAGTGTGAATTGCAGTGATGTTGAGGACAGTACAAATATCCAGTCTCCGAGCCAGAGGAATACCCATTTAAGGTTGAAATTACCGACCCGGCCGGGAATCGATTCCGGGGGCCTCTGAACCGAAGACGACTACGCTGACAATTCTACCAAGGAGCCGGACCATTTTACGGTGTACAGAAAGTATTCTGCGAAAGATCATGTTCTTTAGTTAAGCTGCTGAATATTAAGCAAAGCAAAGTCACCTCCGTACAGGCCATGAAGGCCCTTGGAGGAGTGGAAGGTAAAGGCTTCCACCATTGTTAACCTCGGCACGTGATGGGTAGAGTGGTTATCTCTACGCCTGGCCGCCTTTGCCCCCAGGAATTAACCTGGTACTCATTTTTGGTGTAGGCTGAGTGAACCTCAGGACCATATGCACCTCCGTCTTTACCGCCTCGGCCAGGCAGCCCATTGCTGAATATTAAACAAACCAAACCCCATGGCTCTACAGGAAGGGCCTTGGCCTACCAAGCGACCGCTGCTCAGCCCGAAGGCCTGCAGATTACGAGGTGTCGTGTGGTCAGCACGACGAATCCTCTCGGCCGTTATTCTTGGCTTTCTAGACCGGCTTGCTGAATATTACTGAATCAAAATATAATTGAATTTCATACTAGAAGATAGTTCTGTAATTATATCATAAATGTACATACTAACCGTCCGTAACCATCACAAAACACAAGAAACAAAGTAGTGTAGTACTAAACGAGGTCACTGTTAGTTGTAGCTCATTCATAGAGGTTTGAAGACTGAATGTTGAAAAGGCACAACATTCTACAAGTATGTAATATATGTATGTATGTATGTATGTATGTATGTATGTATGTATGTATGTACACTGACTGACAGAGCAAATGCAACACCAAGAAGGAGTGGTCAGAACTTTATGCCAATTGCAGGGTAGACTGACGTCACTGAGGTATGCTCATGATGTGAAATGCGCCGCTGTGCTGCGCACGTAGCGAACGATAAATGGGACACGGCGTTGGCGAATGGCCCACTTCGTACCGTGATTTCTCAGCCGACAGTCATTGTAGAACGTGTTGTCGTGTGCCACAGGACACGTGTATAGCTAAGAATGCCAGGCCGCCGTCAACGGAGGCATTTCCAGCAGACAGACGACTTTACGAGGGGTATGGTGATCGGGCTGAGAAGGGCAGGTTGGTCGCTTCATCAAATCGCAGCCGATACCCAGAGGGATGTGTCCACGGTGCAGCGCCTGTGGCGAAGATGGTTGGCGCAGGGACATGTGGCACGTGCGAGGGGTCCAGGCGCAGCCCGAGTGACGTCAGCACGCGAGGATCGGCGCATCCGCCGCCCAGCGGTGGCAGCCCCGCACGCCACGTCAACTGCCATTCTTCAGCATATGCAAGACACCCTGGCTGTTCCAATATCGACCAGAACAATTTCCCGTCGATTGGTTGAAGGAGGCCTGCACTCCCGGCGTCCGCTCAGAAGACTACCATTGACTCCACAGCATAGACGTGCACGCCTGGCATGGTGCCGGGCTAGAGCGACTTGGATGAGGGAATGGCGGAACGTCGTGTTCTCCGATGAGTCACGCTTCTGTTCTGTCAGTGATAGTCACCGCAGACGAGTGTGGCGTCGGCGTGGAGAAAGGTCAAATCCGGCAGTAACTGTGGAGCGCCCTACCGCTAGACAACGCGGCATCATGGTTTGGGGCGCTATTGCGTATGATTCCACGTCACCTCTAGTGCGTATTCAAGGCACGTTAAATGCCCACCGCTACGTGCAGCATGTGCTGCGGCCGGTGGCACTCCCGTACCTTCAGGGGCTGCCCAATGCTCTGTTTCAGCAGGATAATGCCCGCCCACACACTGCTCGCATCTCCCAACAGGCTCTACGAGGTGTACAGATGCTTCCGTGGCCAGCCTACTCTCCGGATCTCTCACCAATCGAACACGTGTGGGATCTCATTGGACGCCGTTTGCAAACTCTGCCCCAGCCTCGTACGGACGACCAACTGTGGCAAATGGTTGACAGAGAATGGAGAACCATCCCTCAGGACACCATCCGCACTCTTATTGACTCTGTACCTCGACGTGTTTCTGCGTGCATCGCTGCTCGCGGTGGTCCTACATCCTACTGAGTCGATGCCGTGCGCATTGTGTAACCTGCATATCGGTTTGAAATAAACATCAATTATTCGTCCGTGCCGTCTCTGTTTTTTCCCCAACTTTCATCCCTTTCGAACCACTCCTTCTTGGTGTTGCATTTGCTCTGTCAGTCAGTGTATGTATGTATGTATGTATGTAATAAATGTATGTATGTATGTATGTATGTATGTATGTATGTATGTATGTATGTATGTATGTATGTATGTATGAGAATTATTTTGCTCTTTTTGTTGCTCCCCTATATTGCGGTCAGTTGAAGTGAAAATGCGTTTTAACAATAAATAGTTGTTGTAATATGTTGTATTAGTTGAATCTTCAAAACAATGAAATAAATGGAACCTCCCAACTAAAATATTTCCGTATAGCAGTAAGACCTACTCGATTACATATATATCATATTATGTACAAGTTCACAATAACGTTTGAAATTTTGACTTTTAGTACGTTTTCGCTTTTCTTGAAAGAGAGGTTTCCAAAAATTTTCAGAGTAAAATGCTGACATTCCCGCATCTTTTAATATGTACGGCAATAGAAGGGGACGTTAAATATGCTTCACGATTGATTTATTAGCACTAGTTTACAGAATAAAACTTGTGAAATAATAAAAGTGGGCTTTACTTGCATGGAGCAGTTCTTCCACTGAGCCTGGAAATGATAATTTTCCCTTATATGCTTGTCAATAGATTTCACCATTTTTCTAGTGATTTAACGTAGCACTGACTCACATAGGCTCTTGGCGATGGGATGGGAAAGGGCTAGGACTGGGAAGGAAACGACCGTGGCCTTAGTTTTCTTCAGTTTTTTTCCCAACATGTCGCTGATATCGAATTCATTTATGTTCCTTTTCAATAATGTCTGCTACATTTTTCTTGATACGAAAATGAGAAACCACGGAAAATCATCTGAGCTGCCAATAGTTTTTTTTGCTATTTGCTTTACGTCGCACCGGCACAGATAGGTTTTATAGCGACGATGGGATAGGAAAGGCGTAGGAATGGGAAGGAAGCCGCCGTGGCCTTAATTAAGGTACAGCCCCAGCATTTGCTTGGTATGAAAATAGGAAACCACGGAAAACCATCCTCAGGGTTGCCGACAGTGGGGTTCGAATCCACTATTTCCCGGATGCAAGCTCACAGCTGCGCGACCCTATCCGCACGGCCAACTCGCCCGGTGCTGCCAATAGTAGAAATCGAACCCACCATATTCCGAATGCAAACTTGCAGCTACGCAGCCCGCACCGCACACTTAGTTCGTTCGATTATGAACGGTATACCATAAAAGTTCCTCGTTCATCACTTGTATATGTCTTACTGCTTACTATTTTTGGTGTAGATTTATTTACAGTTTTGGGAATCCTCCGAATCTTTAGCTTCTGGCTTCGCTAAAACACTCCGAACTTTAGCCAAGGCTTTGCACAGCTGATTTTATCTTAGTGTTAGACACAATCTTGCAGTAGTTTCTCGCGGATTCCCTCTTCAATTACAGGTGGTATGACACGCGCCCACACACGCAGTCATTTGAAGTGTGTTGACAGAAATATTGAAGGGCATTCCCATGACTCAGCAAGCTCTCGGCACTTTAAGGCGGGAACACACTATTGTCAACTCACGCTGAGCTAGGTCATCGTGTAGGGAAGTTTGATGTTTTCATTGCATGCGGCGTGAAGACAGGAAACACACTGTCCTTCATTGTAGTATCCATCGGATTCTGATGAGCTTTTAATTGCCTGTGCTCTTTCTGTTGCCACGAATACTGTCTGCCTCAAAATACGGTGGGTACATGAAACGAAGGAAAGGGTGAATATCACAATTTAGTAAGGGAGCTAGACATCCAGGAAGATTTCAGATGTACGTCAGATTGAATAAGGAATTCAGTTATTTGCACAACCTCATGAAGGATGAAACTGGTGGCCAAAATACACAATTTCGAGAAGCTATCTGCACCGAACAAAAGTTAGCCGAATGTCTGAAGTAATTGTATTATTATTATTATTATTATTATTATTATTATTATTATTATTATTATTATTATTATTATTATGAACGTGGCTCTGCGATTTTGGTCACGTAGCATTCGGGAAATTATGGATTCGAACCCTACTGTCAGCAGCCCTAAAGATGGTTTCCCGTGGTTTCCTGTTTTCACACCAAGAAAATGCTAGGGCTGTACCTTAATTAAGGCCACGGCCGCTTCCTTCCCACTCCTAGCCCTTTCCTGCCCCATCGTCGCCATAAGACACTACAGTGTCAGTGCGACGTAAAGCAAATTGTAAAAATAAAAATTATTATTATTATTATTATTATTATTATTATTATTATTATTATTATTATTATTGTTGTTGTTGTTGTACCGGGGGTACACCTTTTCCGTCCAGTTACACTGCGCGCCATCTATATTATTGAACTTGAACTAATGAAATGCGAGATGCTTGGGTTTGCAACTGTTAAATGTCTCTACCATCGGCCTAAGTGACCCCTCTGACGGGATTGAGGACAATCAGTTTTTAAGAGAAAGTTAATTTTCAGAGGTCGGTAACCTTAGTTTTGAAGATTTTGTTCTTGTGTCAAGGTTGTCAACACTTTTGCCCCCCTCCCCGTCAGTCTTCTGTATCTATCAACCAATTAGAAATTTTGTGAATATTTTCTCTAGCCAATTAAAATTGGGGGTGTCTGCAGGCATCCAACCTATCTGTAAAGAGTTCTAGAAACTTCCCCTCGAAGTGCTATAAAAGCTGGGCACGTTATGGCTGTGTCGTCATCATCTTTACTCCAGTTTAGGATGTGTGGCGTGTTCTACGGGGGCAGGGTCGCAGGGCGCCGTTTGGAAGGCCCAGCAGCTCAAGATAATGGCAGAATTTTCTGAACATGGGATTGCTCCGGCAAATGGCTTGAGGGGGAAGGTTTCAAACTTTTTTAATTCATGTAAAGTTCTAATTTCATGGTTTAAATGTAGATTTTCGGCAAGTCTGAGGACTCAAATCCCTGCTGGGAAACATATAATGTAAGGGAACTTGGTATGGGGTAACTAAAGGTTCTAATCATCTAAAATGTTTAATACTCTCTTGGAATTTAATGTTTTTAATTTAGTCACCCCGGCGTAGAATAGGCTTAGCCTCTTTGTCATTGGGTCATAAGCCCACTTAGGGTTTTAGAAACTTCTAGGAGTGCACGGGTTTCGCCTTCTAGCCCTTTGTTCATGGCTAATCATATTAAATATTTTCTTTTTACATTAACCCTGACAATTACACCATACGATTTTCTGACGTGTCGTGCGAATGAATGCCATCTAGTACTCATAAGGAGGGGAGTTATCCCCTCCACCACCTCTAATCCTTGTTCATTCCGTCTGGTAACTTTAACGTAACTTTAAATAATAGGCTTTGAGTGGCACGTCTTCGAGGCGTGTGGTGTAACTAAAGACGTGTTACTGTCAGGGTTAAGACCATATAGAATGGGCACTCATTGCCCCTGTTGATTTTGAAATTGTGTATAGACCAGTGTGTAACAAACTGTCAAGCAATAAATAAGCCCACATACTATGGTTAAGAACAACCTACAGGTTATCAGTGCGTTATTAAAATCTTATGCCTGTGAGAGGCTGCACTGTATTAATTTTTGAGCTCAGACTCCTAGGCTATGTAAGTTAGGGGAGTAAACATACTCTTATAAATAGTGAACCAGTTTTCACAGTTTTAATGCTCATCCTTCGTATATTATCATGTTGATAATTCTCTCTAGTTTTGTACCTGACTGTTGGACTTTGTCGCTGTTATTGGAGGTGACAAGCTCATTATTGTATTGTTATTTTTTATTCGGATCTTCTATTTATCAAATTTTGAAGTAAAACAAAGGAAGGAAAGAAATAAAATTTAAAAATTAGTGCTTTAACGTAGGCCTATGCTCTGGTCATTTCCTTGTCCGCCCATTCACCCCGGTACCTTCTTACACTCTGTGACCCACAATATTCCCATAACAATTATTATTATTATTATTATTATTATTATTATTTTCCGGCTCCTTGGCTGAATTATCAGCGTAGTTGCCTTTGGTACAGACGGCCCCGGGTTTAATTCCTGGTCGGGTCAGAGGTTTTAAACGTAAATGATAATTCCCCTGGCTCTGGGATTGGGTGTTTGTACTGCCCTAACACCCCCGAAACTCACATACAACATACAACAACATTACTCTCCACTGCAATAACACGGTTTCCCATGCATGGTAGATGCCACCCACCCTCATAGGAGGGTCTGCTTTACAAGGACTGCACCAGGCTAGCAATAGTCGAACGAAATTATATTATGATGATTTTTCTTACCAAAGGTTTGAAAGAATGAGAAATTGCAGATATGTTAAAAGTTATGGGAGATGGTAAACTTCCTATTAGTGGTTCAGAATTATTGTATTCTGATGAATGTAGTAGTGATAATGATTCCAAGAATCATGAAAATTGTAACCAAATATTGTGTGAAGACAGAGGGGCAGGGCTGCAGAGGACTGTTACTCGTGATATCTGCAGTCGCGATATTCGTTTTGACTTTTGATGAGCTGGAAATATGGGAAAACAATGCTGGTCCAAATAACGTTTTACCTTCTGGGAGTTCACAGAAAGCAGACGAATATTCATGCCGAATATTTGCACAGAAAAACTGGCCCTATTGATACTACTTGGTAAGACAATAACGCTGACGGAATAAGGGCATACGTAGATGTTCTCATTTATACTGGTTTCGTTGTTTTACCTGAAATTGACGATTACTTCCTAGGAGAATGTTTGCATGTGCCAGTTACTAAGGCAGGCAACGACACTGAAACGGTTTAGGGAACTTGGGCAGTATTTACATCTGAGTAACCACAAGATGAATATAATGACATTCTGTACAAAGCAAGACCAGCTCCAACTTACAGAAGAATCCGGAATTTTGTACGCAACTGGCGGGAAATTCACAATAGATGAAGCTACGGTACGTTTCAAAAAACAACTTGAAACAGTATTTCTCAGTGAATCCCACCAAATGACGTATCGAAGTATGAGATATTGCTGACTATAAGCTACATTCTGAAACGTGACATTTTCAAAGTGAAGAAAGAAACACCAGACCAGAATTTACTATTAGGAGATCGGTTCGTTTCATATCTGACAGAACAATACTGGGGAAGATAGCATCACGTTTACTTCGATAACAAATTCAGTTCTGCAAAGTTGATGAAATTATTGCTGATGCATTACACTTATAGTTGTGCGACGACGACGATAAATAGAAAGAGTTGGCCGGATCACTCCAGGAAACCTGCACAGTTGAAACTCAAGAAGGGAGAATGTAGGAAAATGCAAAGTGAAGGTGTAACAGCAACAGTTTGGCAAGACAGGCATACTGTCCGAAGGCTTCTTTTTTTGCTATTTGCTTTACGATGGAGTAGGAAAGGCCTAGGAATGGGAAGGAAACGGCCGTGGCCTTAAGGTACAGCCCCAGCATTTTCCTGGTGTGAAAATGGGAAACCACGGAAAACCATCTTCAGGGCTGCCGACAGTGGGGTTCGAACCCACTATATCCCGATTACTGGATACTGGCTGCACTTAAGCAACTGCAGCTATCGAACTCTGTCAACAAATTCAAATTCTATGAATGGTGGTACAGTGAAACAAAAAAAGCGGTAGAGGAAATGAAGAAATAGAAATTGCATCTCCTCATGCTGTCATAAATTTCACAAAGCATATGGGTAGCGTGGACATCAGTGATCAGAAAAGAGAATACTATGGAATTGGATGATCGTCTAAATTTCGTGAACATGTATTTTTAATTTTGTGATCTATGTCTGTTTAGTTTCATTCTTTGAGTAACTGACTAGCTCTCTTAGCTCATGGAAACAGACAACTCAACTTCTGACGAAAGTTGATGCAACAGCTGATCGGGAACTTCACGTCACGCAAACATACGGACAGGAAAAGAAGTTTGCCCACCGGCATTCCATCCCATAAATTATTTCATTCGCTAGTGAAGATATCTGGTCGTGCCAAAGAGTGTGCTTTGTGCTTACAGATGAAAAACAGAGCAGCAAACAACATTCAAATGTAAGCACTACCACTGTGTAGAAAGAGGTGGTTTTTGAAATGCAATCAGGAGCGAAATGTGGATATTCAAAATTAAGGTTAGTGCAAATACATACGCAGTGATCATTTAGAAACGAAATACAAAATAAATTACATTTATATTATTATTCGTTTGACTTATATGTCCTTTCCTTTAAAAGGTGGCATTTTATCTGCTGTGTCTATTGGGATTTAAATGATCCTGCCAGAAAACATGGTAATTCCGGCCAGGCAGCCGCCTTTTAATAGGGAACGGCAAGGGGATCTAACATATAACAGTGGATTCTCAACCTCCTAATACAGCGCAACGGCTAAAAATGTCATTAAAATTAGTGCATAATGGTGATAACGTTCAAGCAGCCCAACAAGGGAAACACAGCCAGCTTCACTTCAAGGTCTGCAACAACAACAACAACAACAACAACAACAACAACAACAACAACAACCACCCCAACACACCAATTACTGTAAGTAAACACGTGCTTCAACCATCTCGTTTGAATTATGTTCCTCGTGATACTTGAGTGCACAGTGATGGCGATAACATGTCTAATATTCCTATAACGAACACACGGTGTGAAATGAACATTGCCACTTACGTTCACCACCACAAAAGTCATTGCCCGTTAGCGTCACAGCAGAACGAAAGATGTCATGTAATTGACATTCCGACACAGAACAGATTTGAACAACTTAATGATCTCAAAACCACGAATGACGTAACCCCGCCTGGATCTACTTCAGTTCTTAAAGAGAAAATACCACCAATATGCTTGTATCAGATTAACAATCATCAACTAGATAAAAAATTGCTTTTACGTCGCACCGGCACAGTTAGGTCTTATGGCGACGATGGGATACGAAAGGGCTAGCAGTGGGAAGGAACCGGCCGCGTCCTTAATTGAGGTACCTCCCCAGCATTTGCCTGGTGTGAAAATGGGAAACCACAGAACACCATTTTCAGGGCTGCCGACAGTGGGGTTCAAACCCACTATATCCTGAAGGCAAGCTCACAGCTGCGCGAGCGTAACCGGACGACCAGTGCATGTCGCATTTTGCAAAATGATAATTAGGTGAATTTAAGATATAACGAAAACAAATTTGTCCTTCCTCTTGGTGCTCCAAAACCATTATTCATACGCAGCTGAAATTTTGCATGGAATAGGCTATTTTAAGAAACTATTTCTTGTCCACCAAGGCTCAACTCAGTAAGGATTTCTTGTTAATGCAGCTGTTACGAATAGTGGCAACATTTAGCTTCCTCTCTCTGGCGGCCTTCAACGTCTGTACGGATAGGCTTCGCTTTGTTTGTTTTGCTTTGTTTCACATCTGAAGAGGTAGCCTTCACCCTCTGGCAGATTTTAAAACTAGAGAGATCTCATCCGCGGATCGGAACACGTAATAATTACAGGTGTTGTCCACCTTGGTCTTTGGACCCTCACTAGATTACGTACGATACAATATGAGATTAAGGCACTCTTCACTTGAGAGTTATATGTAAGACCACGATATTCTATCGTCCATTCACACGTCTGATAATTAAGATTCAAGGAGAGTCTGAAGGTTTTGTTGTTCGGACATTTTATGTTCAAAATTCACATTCCTTTATTTTTCAAGTAGCTTAACGTCGCACCAACTCAGGCAGGTTTTTCTGGCGACGATAGACTAGGAAAGGACAGACCATGACCTTAATTGAAGTAGAGTCCCAGAATTTGCATAGTGTGAAAATAGGAAACGGAAAATGATCTTCAGGGCTACCGATATTGGGGTTCAAACCCACCATTTCCCGATTACATTTCACATTTCTGTTTGAAAAGTTAGCTTACAGTGGATGTAAAAGAAATTCCGTAATTTAACTTACAGGGATGATACGAGACCAAAGCAAATGTTTATTAAAGAACAATCGGTCGAAATTGATAATTGAAGTACGGGTCGCGCAGCTGTGAGCATGCAATCGGGAGATAATGGGTTCGCATCCCACCGTCGGCAGCCGTGAATATAGTTTTCCGTGGTTTCCCATTTCCACAGAAGGAAAATCCCGGGACTGTACCTTAAGGCCACGGCCACTTCCTTCCCATCCTTGTGTCGCTGAAAACATTCGATATATTAGTGCGGCGTTAAACCGCTAGCAAAAAATAAAGGAAATAAAACAATGGCAGTATTTGTTGACGTGTTTGAAAATGAAACTATTATATTTCACATTAAGTGTAATTCTTTACAAAAACTAGTCAAAAGTGCGGCCTCCTATTGTATGGCCTACTCGTTCTCCCGAACTCACCCCACTATGTTGTGCAGGGACACTGACGGCAGACAATGGGACGACGTTGCAGAGCTTTTATTGAAGCAGGATGCCGCACTTCAGAATAGTTTTTTCTAGTCTGAAGGACTACAATTAAATTGAATTCTAATAGTTTCTTTTCACAATCACATGTAAAAGTACCTCACTTATCAATTTCTGATCTATGGTTTAATAACACATATTTGTCTTGGACACTTCTATCATTCCTAGAAGTTTAAGTATTGAATTTTTTTACAATCGGTATTACTACGTTCCGTATACGTCTTTGCATGCCATCTTATGCGCTTGATATTAAATAGCATGGAAAGATCACTGCGCGGTGGAGCCTGGTGTTTACCAGATATTCGGCGACTGCCAGGAATCGCGAGGATACTGAAGATACTAAAAGGATTTTGGAATAATAGGGATAATAGCTCCCACCAGTAGCCTAGTGATAACTGCTGGATGGAGCCTGTTACCTTTATTTCAACATTGAAACATAAGATTAACTTGTTACAGATGTAAACAAATACATAACACAAATAAACCCAATTGAGAATAATAGGGTACACAGTAATAATTTTGTGTGGATATTTCTAGCCAAGTGCAGCCCTTGTAAGGCAGACCCTCCGATGAGGGTGGGCGGCATCTGCCTTGTGTAGGTAACTGCGTGTTATTGTGGTGGAGGATAGTGTTATGTGTGGTGTGTGAGTTGCAGGGATGTTGGGAACAGCACAAACACCCAGCTCCCGGGCCATTGGAATTAACCAATGAAGGTTAAAATCCCCGATCCGGTCGGGGAATCGAACCCGGGACCCTCTGAACCGAAGGCCAGTACGCTGACAGGGTACACAGTAACGTCAGCTGTATCAGGAAGCCGCACTACGTGAATTTAACAAAATCAGTTACGGTACTGCACTACGCGGTTCTTAGATTTCTTCTTCTTTTACCGCTTTTCCTGCACATGTGGGGTCACGGGTTCACATATAGATTTCACCCTGCTTTACGGCCGAATGCCCTTCCTGATGCCAACTCTATGTGAAGTGATGTTATCATTATTGCCTGTTCCTGTGGTGTTTGGTAGTGTAGTGTGTTGTTTGCATATGAAGAGAAGAGTGTTGGGACAATGACACAGTCCCCGAGCCAGAAGAACTAATGGGAAGTAATTAAAATCACCTACCCGACCGGGAATCGAACTCGGGGACCCTCTGAACGGAAGGCCTCAAAGCTGATCATTCAGCCAAGGAGTCGGACGGTTCGTAACTAATGCACGCAATTTAAAGAAAACCCCATGTCACAGGGAACCAGGCTTCCACTAACATCTGATTGACTGTTGGCATCACGTGACGTAATAATAAAGTGCTGCATTGCTTGTAAATGACATTAACTAACCAGTGAACTCGACAAACATGCAGAAACAGAAAGACAACTAGACCAGGATTCGAACTGGAAGCTCCATGGTGCAAGTTCGTTATCTAATCCAGCAGTCTATTCACTGAACTACTACGCATGCTTTATTAATGTGTCGTGATGCACATTACTACGTACTGTACATTCCGATGCGCCGCGCGTTGTGCATTGTTGCCAGGTCGTATTTCGATTGTGTTCCTGCAAATGCATCCGATTTTATTTTGATAGAAAAACTTTGTCATCAATGTGGATAAGGAATCGCATGGTGAACTCCGGGTGCGCCATTTTCTTCACCCTATATAGGTACATCTTTCCTCAGACCTTAGACCAGGGCCTCTCAAACGCCCAAACTCTCACGCGTGCAGAGCGAGGTGCATAGGCTCTGTGCACTGTGCATCGGTACGCTTCGCCTAAACTCGGCTTGACTCGGATGGTGTAGTGTGCTGAGAGCGACGAAGCGTTTGGTGGTAGACGACGTGTTTATCAGTGAAATAGATAAGCGCACGACAACAACGTAATAATGGAGCAACCTGTTTCGAAGAAAGCAAAGACTTCCGAAAGTCCATTTCAATCGAACTGGGAAATTTCGTTTTTTTTTTGTTTTTTTGTTTTCTTTTTGTCGTGACGATAGCGCCAAATGCTTAATCTGTGGGACGATAGGGACGATAATTACGTGCGTAAGAAAATCGTCTGCTGAAAGACACTACAACAGACTACATTCGGAAAATTATTGTGAAATCATAGGAAACGTCAGAGAGAAAGAATTAAGGAATTTGAAACATCTTGAAGAAGAGCATTCTATATCCACAAATGAGGTTTGTTCCAGTACTGTAGCATTTTCATTTTGGTTACGGGTTCTGCATTTTTTAAAATTATGTGTACATTCCTCTCAAACATGTATGTGTATTTCTAATTCACTTTTTTAATTTTTTTAATAACACTGGTAACCTTGTCCCATACAACTGAGCGTCTCCGCTCACCACACGTAAACATTTCGCAGTGGGGGAGAAACAGCAGTGAAGGTGACGAACGCGGAGACAGGCCGAACGGGTGAGACAGGTGTGGGGAGAGAGGAGTGGAGGGGTCTGCACTCTGGTCAACCAAGCGAAGTCGTCTTTGCACCGTGCACAGTGCATGCACCACGCGCATGCACCCTGAGAGGCCCTGCCTTAGACCTTACTCTGTTGGTTGAGACATGCACTTCTTTTCTTTGCAGTATTCCTGACGAGTACGACACAGTCATCAATGGACTTACTCCATTAAAATCTCACCCTGGAGACCATCCCTGTAAACAGGCGGAATTCGACAAACGGTTCCAGTATAGCAAGCCACGGAAACAAGGTGAGTTTCGAAAAGCCTTTCACCTTTCCTTGTAAAACTGAAATTATCTCACGCTAGGACTAGCCTGAAGTAACTTTCTCATCAGAACATTTACAGCCTAGATTGTCTTTTTGATGAATGGCCGTCAGCATTACGTGTTTGAGTTATAATTTACTTTCAGAATATTGTACTGTCTCTCCTCTTTTTGTCCAATACTTTGTAATGATGCGATGTGCCATATCTCTCATTAATATTGTGCCCTTTTCACGGCATGAGTGGCGGTGCTCCGGCTGCTGCTGAAAAACAAAAATACTCACCGCTCACGTAGACTCTCTTCTCGGGTGTGGAACGTCCCTAGATCTTCCTCGTGGTCGCAAATAGGGGGGTCTAACTATCTACTACAAATAAAGTTACCCAAGACTGAATCGAATTTAAATGAAAGTAATTTATTAACGAAAATTGCAAAAAAAAAAAAGCAGGATTAAAATGAAAATGAAGTAAAATAAACTGGATTAACAAGTAACTAGCTAAAATAAAATAAAAACTCAATAGTTTTCCAACTAATATGCCACAAATAAGTTGGATGTAGGTAAAATTTAAATAATAAACACCATGACTAAACAAAATATACGTCGATAGACGCTTATACAAAAACCTGTTGTCTTCCAAGCTAGACTCAACACTTCTAAACTTAAGTCTCAGATTTAAAAAATGAAGACTGTAAATTAAATGAAATTGAATAATTAATTAACTAATTAAAATAGTCTGAGACAACTCACATGTTTGCGTATCTATCTACACTTAAATTACAAACCTCGAAAGTTACCAAAACTGTTAAAAATAACCGTTAAATAAAAAGAATCATGAACACTCTTTCAGTTGGATATTATTTCACTTTTAATTATATAACTTTGCCACATAATTACCTCCAGTGGCTGAAAGAAAGTCAAAAAGGCTGTGTTTACATTGAAACAAAATTCAATGTTAGAAATTACATATTCTGTCATAACATAACTTAAATTAAATTACTGTGATAGCTCTGGACAAAACATTACAAAAAGTAATAGGCTAAATGCCTCAGTATTTACATGAGCCAAATGAACTCGCCTTTTAACATAGTTCCATTTGCCGCTTGTTACTTAACCTGGACAAACCAATTGTGATACACTTCATTGTTGATGGCGGCAGATTCCACCTTGTTAGATCAACTTGCGGCATTAATTTCATAACATTCTACCAAAGGTCGGTTCATTTGCAGAAGTCAACATTTATTTACACTAAATTTGTAGTGGTACATTATTTATTTGCGGTGCCTTCATGTAAGCGTAAAGAACTTGCTGTAATTTATTGACTGTGAATACCCGGTGGTTCTACTAACCTAACACTTGAAATTGATATTTACAAGATATACACAGCACTGTCCACATAGTGCCCAAAACAAAAGAAAAAGTAGGTTTCCCAATCATTTTCTGATTTCGTAGAGTAGTACTGTTTCCACGCATTGAGTCTTTCTTGGAGGACTGATTTGCAGGTACCATTCCACCAGGCATGCTTTTTGCCTCTCTTGATTTCTGCAACGTCTTTGGCGGCCTCAACAAGGAGACTTTTGGCGTTGTTAAAGTCAGTGTCATTTGGTCTAGCCTTCTCCTGGAACTCCTCGACCCTTTGCCGAAGTTTATCATTGTCGAAGCGTGTGATCTGTTTGGTTGTCTTCCTTGTGTTTGTGGGAATTGGTTTGAATTTGATAAGAGACATATAATGATCTGAGGCCACATTGATGCTTTTCTTTACCCTGACATTCATAATCTCAGGGCTGTTTCTCCTGGAGATTGCAATATGATCAATTTGGAACTCTCCGAGAGCTTGGACGGGAGAACGCCAAGTCATTTGCTTTCTGGGTAGATGGCGAAAGTGGGTCGACATGACCTGCAGGTTGTGATTTTCGCAAATGGACACCAGTCTTTTGCCGTTGGGATTGGTTCTTTTGTGAGCAGGGTAATTTCCTATAACTCTCTTGTACTTCTGTTCACGACCTAGTTGGGCATTGAAGTCACCCAAAAGAAGCTTGACATGGTGTTTGGGGATTTTGTTTAATTTTTCATCCAGTAGGTCCCAGAAATTATCAACTTCGTCTGGATCAGACTTGTTCTTATCGTTTGTAGGAGCATGTGCGTTAACTAGGGCGTAGGTTTTGTTCGCGCATTTAATTGTGAGTATAGACAATCTGTCATTCACAGGTTCGAAATTTGCAACCGATTTAAGGATCTTGGTTCTAACAGTAAACGCGGTTCCCAGCATCACAGCTCCATTGAGGATTTCTCTTTGCGCTTTGCTCTTGAAAAATCGGTAGCCTTCGGATTCAAAAATCTCTTCATCTGGGTACCTTGTTTCCTGTAGAGCCATTATGGATATCTGATTTTCGTGAAGAGCTTTGGTGAGGGTTTTCAGCTTGCCAGTTTGTGTAAGTGAATTTATGTTGAAAGTAGCTAGAAAGGTTTTAGATTTTGGCCTGAGTTTTTGACTCTTCGGGGTACACCGAGACGCTCCGACTCGTCTCTTGCATGATGTCGAGTCTCCCCCAGAATCCGAACGAGACTCGTGCGCTGTGGCGTTCACGACGAGGGATTTCTCCGAAGATTTACCCCCTGGGGTATGTTTCTTGAAATGTTGTGCCATCATGCTTTTTGACTTGACTTTGCTTTGGACGGGTACCCATCCTTTTACAACTAGGGTTGTTAGCCCTAGAGGTTGCCTCAAGATGTTTTCTGGCTTCTGGTCATTTACCAGTCTTCGCCGTAACCCTGGCTAGGGACCAGTTTTGTTTTCACGGTGGTATTTTATTTCCCTACTACCCTCTGACTCTGCTGGCGGCAGAGCCAGCGAGCTTCCCCAATTCCAATGGGACGCGCCCGATGGAGGTAACCGGTAAATCCCCACACGGGTATTATTATTATTATTATTATTATTATTATTATTATTATTATTGCCTCCAAAGTGCCTGCAATAAACCTGGACTGTAAATTAATCCTAAGGTCAAGTAAATATCTGATTAAACACAAACATAAAGACTTACATCATCAACGACTCAAACATGATTTGATTATTACTTCAATTATTATTATTATTATTATTATTATTATTATTATTATTATTATTATTATTATTATTATTATTATTGAGCCTGGGACATTCACATTCCGATCGTTTAATCTGACTGCTCCGGCCTCGATCACGGATTAGTTTACAAAACTAATTCAAACGCCACACTACTCCATATCAAGTACGCGAATTTCCATATTAAAAAACTATAGGATCATAACCTAACCGGACCACGCGTTATTCACGTCATTTTAATTACATTAGATATAAATACAACATGCTCTTTTACCTTGTGTTGAACGTGAGCTGCATCCTCTTAGTCCCCGCTTTGGATTTGAATTAATCCATCTTGGACATGGTGATATTACAAAACACTTCACACACGCTGTTTGGATCCATTTTTACTTATGTAGCACTCGCAGGTAGGTTAAATCACACGCATTCTTCAAGCTTAAATTAGGACAATTTATATAATATAAACAGAATTGACACACACAAAGTTTGGCTTCCGTTTGTACTACAGAAACAGAAATGCCCCTTTCACTGTAGAAATAGGAAAGTTTAGTTAAGAACTAATTTCCTTCCACGCATCTTCGCTTTTATTGCGATTGAAATAGTTTTTGTTTTTCGGTTTCCACATAAAATCTCTATTTTTGTAGAGCTCGATGAGCTGCAAGCACTGTTCTTGATTCATCCCTCGCGCAACTTCGGGGACCACGTTTACACTGAGCGAAATTCGATGAGCGAAACCGTTTGATGCGCGGACAAAAACCGACAAGGCTCCGACTCGTAGCGAGGGCCCTCACTCCGCACTCCCTCACGAAATTATTTCGCGAGGGAATTGTGCTTAGTGTAAACGCAGCTTAAGGCCATGTTTGCTTTGTTTATGGTTGTCATTGCACTGCTTTATATAAATTCTACTAGCAGTATAGAATTGTTGAGATGTACTTGTCGATTGTGCTGTTTAACTGCACCTCATAGCCTCACGCTGTGTTCGCTTTTGGATACCTACAATTCCACCCCCTGTTGCCATTCGCAGCCAATATTGCGCATGCGGAGTAGACGATAGATTGGGTTTCGAACGCATTCAGTACCATTGGCCGTACATGACCTCGCATTCCTGAGGGTCCCATGTTAGTATTTTTTAATTGTTGTCAAGATAGACTACGTATGGCCCCGGGATATCACTCTTTCACTCACATGAGCTGAATTCCCTTTTTTTCGTACTCGAACCGAAACCCATGTGGGTTACGGATTACGGTGAGTTGCGCGCAAATACGGTGCGCATTCTACCGGCCAGCGGACGAGTGTCAGTGCGGTATTATTGTGCTTCTAAACGTGACCGTGCGGCGCGGCTTTGATTTTGCCTTGCCTTGTGCCGCGTCAATGATATCTGCGGTAGACTAGAGGATAAATGTTCCTTGATTCAACCCACACCAGTGAGTGCCCTGCAGTATCCAATGAAAACCTGAGAATGCTGAATGACCGGTCTTTGTCAAGACCGTGTGGAGTAACGCACTGGGTTGCGATTTCTTGTCGTGTTATTTCGCTCAAGAACATGGGTGAAATGAAATGAAATGGCGTGTGGCTTTTAGTGCCGGGAGTGTCCGAGGACAAGTTCGGCTCGCCAGGTGCAGGTCTTTTGATTTGACTCCCGTAGGCGACCTGCGCGTCGTGATGAGGATGAAATAATGATGATGAAGACGACACATACACCCAGCCCCAGTGCCAGCGAAATTAACCAATTAAGGTTAAAACTCCCGACCCTGCCGGGAATCGAACCCGGGACCCCTGTGACCAAAGGCCAGCACGCTAACCATTTAGCCATGGAGCCGGACAACATGGGTGATACGCATATATTATTAGCTGCACTGCAGAAAGAAGCCTGATAACTCTGCTTCTTCCTCTTTCCATCCCACTCGCTTCTAGGCAGACCTTTGAGGTGCCAGTAGTTTATCTATAGAGAAGATCAATAACAACTTGCCGTAGTTTGAGCAGCGGTTCTGTGTAGATGTTAAATAAAGACCCTGTAATTTCCCCATATACTCTGGCCACGATTTTTTCCGCACGGTACACACATTTTGATATTTTGACTAGGAAATTCTATGATTAGTGTTTGTCAGTTTGGAAACGTTTACTGTAGTGTCTTGAGATACCTAATTCACAATATGGTTTTGGGAAGTTCAGCAACACATTGTGATATAGATTATGCTGGTGTGCTCTTGCTTCTTTAAAAAAAAAAAAAAGAAACACTCTGCCTTGAACTTAGTCGTACCGGGCGAGTTGACCATGCGGTTAGGGGCGCTTCCTTCCCATTCCTAGGCCTTTCCTATCCCATCGTCGCCATAAGACCTATCTGTGTCGGTGCGACGTAAAACAAATAGCAAAAAAACTTTAGTTTTCAAATATTTATATTATTAGTGGTCATATCGATAAATACTGCATAACCAAAGTTATATAGAATTAAATTTCCGACTATTTATGTCTTATACATTTTTACCGTACCGGCTATGATAACATGAATTTGTATTTTTGTTGCTAAGTCCATATCGACGCCGAGCCACGAGAAAATGGGTTAACAGAATTTAATGAAAATCGGTATATAGAGTCGGGGAATAAGAAACTACAGTCTAAGCTATAAACAATTTTATTCACCATGGATGAAATTGTAGTTTAGGGGAAGGCGCCTAAAATGTAATTTTTTAAATGCTTATGTTTTTGGTCCTATCGAAAAGTACTACGTAACAAAAGTTACAGAGAATGCAATTTCCGATCATCAATGTTTCATTCATTTTTACTGTACCGACTATGATGATATTTCAGAGTCGGAAGAAAACTAAATATGAAGGCCTACAATATCGAAAGCGCATAACATTTATCAACAATAACATTACATTGACCATTGTTTATTGTGATGTTATTTGTCTCCTATGCTGCCTCTCAACTCCGATAGATGGGATTACTGCTACGTACTGAGTATAATAGCCTGGCTGAATATTGGCGGGAAATAGCCGGGGAGTTAGAAAACTTCCTTCTTTAGCATGCAATTCCTCTGGTTCATACATTTTCTGATACAGCTGGTACGTAACATACTGGTTCTTCACAGTATTCCGGTTATTCGATCCCTACTCTGACGCGCCATTTTGAATGGGCAGTGTGCATACTTAAGGCAGAGGCTGACTTGTAGTAGTAGTAGTAGTAGTAGTAGTAGTAGTAGTAGTAGTAGTAGTACCTGGTCTAGAATAACAATTTAGGCCTATTCCAAATTATAGCACCACAATTCACTAAATAACTCAAAATTCAACCCTGAAAAGAGCCGTTTCTTAAGAAATGCTTCTTCCTCTTCACTTTTATTAAATTATACATTCATTTTATTCCAAATTATCAGTGAAGAGGGGGTTTCTCCTCTGGCTTGGAGGAAAAGTTTGCCTCCAAGTCAGATAGCTTTTTCCGCCGCCAGTGTAGCGAATTGATATTTTCCGACTCATCGGGTACTCCTAGGAAACAGATTAGTAAAAGGGCATAGTTTTTGCCCTGGAACTCTCCACTATTCGACCCTCTCCCCGCCGAAAAAGACGAAGAGTGTTCACGAATCATGGCTGTCTGCGGCTTGGTTATTCCAGCTCTGGAACCTTGGACTGTTAGATCGGCAGTGTAGTCCTGTTAGTTAAAAGTGAGAAAATGTGTGGTGTTTCATTTGATCGAGTATATCATGTGAACGCATTGCTTTTAATCGCGCCATTCCTACTGACGCCATTGTAATGTGTGTTCATTCCAGTTGGGAAAACCACTAAGACAGTCTTTCTGAGGATGTAAAAAGGCAGGTGGAGAGTGAGTGTCTACCATTATGATGAAAATTCCCCAACCTGATTGTGACTGATAGTATGCAAGCGGGTCTAAATCTTGCTCACAACGTGTACACTAGAATTCCGCATACAAAGTAGAATTCCGTAGCGAAGCACGGGTAAATCAGCTAGTAGGAATATAAACTCAATGCTCGCTATTCTTGCGTCAAAGTGCTGTTTATACGGGGCTCTCAGAAGGAATTCCACGAATCACTTCTACTTGATTGATGCTGCTTGTGGCGCGGACGCACTTTACGTAATTTACGCTGCATGACTACTCTGTAATCTCTTCGCTTGCTCATCTGGGAAATCCCTGTGCCTCTTTCTTGTCGCTCATTAGCGAAATGTGTGAACTCCCAGGAACTTGAATACCGCCGCTCTTGTAAACCTGAGGATTCCAAAGGTCAAATAATTTCGTTGGAAAGTCAGATTGAGCACAATTGTAGCTAACATGTTAGTCCGGATTATCCAAGCACTCCATCTGAGTTGCAGTCCGACTCGTTGGCTGAACGGTCAGCGTACTGGCCTTCGGTTCAGAGGGTCCCGGGTTCGATTCCCGGCCGGGTCGGGGATTTTAACCTTAATTGGTTAATTCCAACGGCACGGGGGCTGGGTGTATGTGTTGTCTTCATCATCATTTCACCCTCATCACGACGCGCAGGTCGCCTACGGGAGTCAAATAGAAAGACCTGCACCTGGCGAGCCGAACCCGTCCTGGGATATCCCGGCGCTAAAAGCCATACGACATTTCATTTCATTTCATCTGAGTTGCATACCTACGTCAAGCTTTCTAGTCTAGATGCGAGTTGCCTGCCCTCTATGAGAACGGCTGATTTAGATGGTTTAGATCACCTACGGGCGAACTCCGAACAACTCGATAAGCAACCCGCAAAGCCACCGAACACCTCGTTAGTTCGGAACGAACCGGTAGACGGACAAAGGAATGAGTGCAGTGACGGCTGCTGATTTTGGGACAAATACAGATTACATTATGAACTTTCAGCAGTAGCGTAGCCAGGATCGATCGATGGGGGAGGGCTTATAGTTACAGAATGATGATAGAATATAATGAAAGTGCTTGTGCGTGTGTGCTGCACGCATATTCATAAGGACACTGATATAAGTAAATTACGTTGATATTCCGATTGCTGTACCGGTAAATTGCATTAAAATACTGAAAAAAAAAAACCAGTATGATCAAAGTGAATAGTCTTACTGCGAATATGTTCAGATTACAATCTAAAATCCAACTTTCGACGCTTCTTAGAAAATAGATTCGGTTCAAGAGATCTGTTGGTTTTACACTTTTGTTTGTGAAAATTAAAAAGAGCCAACCCTTTGAGTAGACTTTCATTTTTTTAGAATTTGTTTTACGTCGCACCGACACAGAGAGGTCTTATGGCGACGATGGGATAGGAAAGGGCCAGGATTGGGAAAGAAGCGGACGTGGCCTTAATTAAGGTACAGCCCCAGCATTTGCCTGGTGTGAAAATGGGAAACCGCGGAAAACCATCTTCAGAGCTGCCGACAATGGGATTCGAACTATCTCCCGGATGTAAGCTTACAGCTGCGCACCTCTAACCACACGGCCAACTCGCTCGGTATTTTCATTTGTTTCTCAGTTTCTGTTTATTTTATTTTGTAAAAATTCCAGGGGAGTTTTAGCCCCCAGTAACCCACCCCCTCCCTCGGCTACTCCCCTGACTTTCACGATAGTATACAAGTGATAAAGTACAAGAATCTACGTTTACTTAAATTTATTGTACACTTGCAATTATTTCACTAAAATCTAGGTTTTTCATTTCAAGCTGTTTTCAGCATCGCCAGTCAGTTAGACGGAATCTGTATTTTGATTTCTTGGAAACCAATTAGCTCTTTTGAACATAAAAGACAAAGGGCATTGTCTTCTTTGGGAACACAGAAAACTCTGTTCTACCTATTCAACATGAAATATTCGTTTAGGTGCTACCTAATTCCGTTTGCTCTGAATTTGTCATGACGACCCTCCAACTGGAACTGCGCCGCTGCCCACTACTGACTTTGTTCAGTTATACGATACCAAAGACTGAAGAACGAGTTAAGTGACCTCTTGCTGTGCAGTCTCTTGTACTTTGTTCAAGATCGAGAATCACTTGTAGTTCATGAACCTGTAAATGCATATGCATAAAACAATAGATACTAGCTAATGTTATCTGGCAATCACTCGGTCACTGTTCTTTATCCTAGAAGATTAGCTTGTTCATTTCCAGTCATAAGTTATCGTGGGAATTGTTAAACTCAGGGGAGCCCGGTATTTGGCACTGCGTTTGATCTTTGCTGAGGTTTGTGGTACCGGTAATCCAGGATGTTTTAATGAGAATATTCTGTTTCATCAGCTTTAAACTCGTCAAAGAACTCCTGTAGGACATAATTACGATATCTCAGCGTCTGCAAAAGACCGTCAGCTGTTAAATTAGACTTATTTTTATTTTTATTTTTATTTTTATTTTTATTTTTATTTTTATTTTTATTTTTATTTTTATTTTTATTTTTATTTTTATTTTTATTTTTAACGAGTGAGTATGGCGAGGGGCGCGCAGCTGCGAGTTTGCATTCGGGTTCGAACCACACTGTCGGTAGCCCCGAAGATGGTTTTCCGTGGTTTCCCCAATTTCACACTTTGCCGATTCTTTCCCACTCATAGCCCTTTCCTGTCCCATTGTTGCCATAAGACCTACCTGTTTCGATGCGACCTAAAGCCAACGGTAGTCTAAATGTATACATATATTATTAAATTACTTAGAAGGTGGGGGTGGGGGAGCTGTTCTGTGTGGTCTGGGGGAGTGGAGGGTGGGAGTCTGGGAAAATGTTTATGATTCGGAAGCACAGTGTCGCGTCTTTAAGGCATTTTGTCACCTAAAACTTCCTTTTTACATCAATATATTGCGAGTAATTTCCGTAATTTTAACATCTATTTACTTTTCGTTAGTCTGAAGTCAAACGGGCCTATGGAATGGTTTTATGGAATAACATGGGACATTTTTCGGAGTTATGATTACCAAATTTTACGGCCAAGGCTAAGACAGTGTATGACGTCTGGAAGTATGAATCCAAATGAATCCCTTGAGTATGCTTTTTTAATGTTTTTAATGTCAAGCAACACAGTGCTTCCTAGCTGTGTATAGCTGAGACCATGAAGATCGACCTGGCTCTCAGTGAGAACATGTATACTCACGATCATTAGAATTCCGGGTGAGAGGGAAATTGGGTAAGTAGCCTCCGTGGCTCAGGCGGAAGCGCGCCGACCTCTCACCTCTGGGTTCCGTAGTTCAAATCCCGCTAACTCCATGTGAGATTTGTGCGAGACGAAACAGTTTTTTCTCCGGGTACTCCGCTTAATAATAATAATAATAATAATAATAATAATCTTAAAACTTACAGACCCGACATTCAAGTCCCTTACGTTTCTTCCTCACTAAAGTGAAGTAAGAAAGAAACCTAAGAAGCATGAGCGAAAGTTTGGAAGAGGTGAATCATGAAATGTATTTAGGCCGTGTGTGTCCCAAGATGCTAGTATACCTAGTAAAATTGAATCAAGATGCAGCAAATCTAATGCAGTGAGGTCACTGTTACGACCAACGATATTCTGTAGCAAAGAACGTCTGTTCTCGGACGAAGCAATCTTTCCATTGGTCTGTTTCCAGACTCACTTTGATGTAAGAGATTGAAACCTAGGCGTTCTAAGGATACCATATTCGTAAGTTGGAAATAACAGATATAAAAGTAGCGAGGATGTTTGCTGGTACAAACAGCGGAACAGTACACGGAACTAAGAGATGAAGGCTAAGTAAATAATAAACTGGATGGACGAAGGTGTACGTATAAGTCAGCTTCGGTGTTTTGAGTGGAGGAGGATAGTTTACCTCGGAGAATAAGAGACTCTGCCATACAGGGTAGGTTAAGGAGAGGAAGGCCAAGGCGATTTAATGATTAGAAGTGAGGCCACAGAGCTAGTTACAAATAGGGGAATGTGGAGAGGGTTGGTTATTTCTTAAAGGCTTGCAGACTGGGCGCTGAAAGCAATAAGAGCCTATAACGTTGTAGCCTATGTTTATTTTTAAGAATGACTGACTGTGCCAACAGCACCATGTCTACTTAAGGCCTTACTAATATCGTTACAACATGCTCATTATTCACAGACAAATTTAGCACGTTGTTATGTAAGAGTTTCGTAGTGGACAGTCATCCTAACTGCCATTAGAACTACATAAAACCATGGCTCTTGTAGCCATAGAGGCCGCAAGCTTGCCAAGGCGACTATTCCTTATTCAAACGACAGTTAAATATTCGATCAACACAAATGTTCCGCATCACGACTCTCTAACACATACAGTTTGGCATTCGCAACTAGAACCAAATCTGTGGTGTGTTATTTACACTAGTTTTGAATTAGATGCCTCAACTTGTTGAGAGTGAATACCTTCAAAGTGACATAATTTTAAGTCATCTCGGGCAAGAGATGTTAAACACCCTGGTGTTGTGAAGCAACCGAAAACTACACAGCACCCCCCCCCCTGCCAAATATGGTTTCTGATTTACAGAAGAAGGTTTCATGACCTCTGACAGGGCTCATGGGATGTTTCAAAGAACAAATGTATTAGGATGTATTGAAAAATGTTAAGATGATGATGATGATAATAATAATAATAATAATAATAATAATAATAATAACAACTTCGTGTGACTACTTCTAGGCGGGTGCAGCCCTTGTAAGGTAGACTCTCCGATGAGGGTGGGCGGCATCTGCCATGTGTAGGTAACTGCGTGTTATTGAGGTGGAGGATAGTATTATGTGTGGGGTGTGTTGCAGGAATGTTGGGGACAGCGCAAACACCCAGTCCCCGAGCCAAGGGAATTAATCATTTAAGGTTAAAATCTCCGACCCGGCCGGGAATCGAACCCGGGACCCTCTGGACCAAAGGCCAGCACATAAAGCCACAACATAACTATGATATTCAGCCAGAATTTTACATTCAAAATATACAAACCGAATGAGTTAGCCGTGTAGTTAGTGGCACGCAGCTGTGAACATGCATTCGGGAGATAGTGGGTTCGAACCCCACTGTCGGCAGCCCTGAAGATTGCTTTCCGTGGTTTCCCATTTTCACACCAGGAAAATGCTGGGGCTGTAGTTTAATTAAGGCCACGGCTGCTTCCTTCCCAGTCCTAGCCCTTTCCTGGCCCATCGTCGCCATAAGACCTATCTGTGTCGGTGCGACGTAAAACAACTAGCAAAAAGAAACATCTTGTAAAAAAATCACATGATTTTTCCATTCTTTTCACCCCCTTAAGTGGATTTTCCGAAAACAAAAAATACGTGTTTCTTTATTTTTAAAGGAGATTCCAAACACCAGTTTTTACGTATGTAACATGTTCAGTTTTTGAGATATACGCATCCTGATAAAATAATTCAACCCATTTTTCGGCCAATTACACCCTCCTTAAATTGATTTTCCGAGAAAAGTACGTGTTTATTTTTAAAAGGAGATTCCAAATACCAATATTCACGTCTGTAACATATTCATTTGTTGAGACATGTGTCCCAAATAAAGGATTCAACTCCATTTTCAGTCCTTTTCACCCCCCCCCCCCTTAAATGAATTTTCCGGAAACAAAAAAATACGTGTTACTTTATTTTCAAAGAAGATTTCCAATACAAATTTTTACGTATATAACATAAGTTTTTGAGATATACACATTTTTAAAATCCACCGCATTTCAACTTCTTTTAACCCCCTTAATTGGACTTTCCGAAAACAAAGAAATACATGTTTCTTTATTTTTAAAGGAGATTCCAAATACCAATGTTTCCGTCTTTAAACTGTTCAGGTTTTGAAATATAGACCCCCCCCCACCATTTCCACCCCTTTAGCGACAGAATATCCAGAAATTCTTCCTCAGGAAAGAACCTAAACTGTAATATAAATTTGTTTCCAAAATTTCATTTCTTTATGTCCAGTAGTTTTGGCTCGTCGACGATGAATCAGTCAGGGCAGTTTTTTTATATGTATAGATGATTCATTGTATCGTGGGTTACAGCTAGATTCCCAACGCCAGACGCCGCCATACATCCCCATACTATGACCCCTTCTCCGCCTTGTTTGGTCGTGGGAGCTCTGTGTTGGGCTTGCGCCACTCTTTCTTCTTTTCATCAGATCCGAACACATTGAACTTCGATTCGTCCGAAAATATAACAGTGTTCCAAAATTCGATCGGCTTGCTGTTGTATTCTTTCGCAAATAGCAAGCGTTTCTTACTGTTAATTTTCTAAATGTATGGGTTCTTCCTGGGGAATCTGTCATGCATATTAATACCCATTCAAAACACTGCATATACTTTGAAGACTCACTCGCTTGTTGGACATTGTCTGAATAGCCGCAACACTAGTAAATGGTTCTTTCTGAGCGAGGCTGATGATTCTTCCACGCCCTCGTGTTTGTAAGCACTTTCGGCCGCCTAGATTACTATTGTACCGGTCTCCTTGTATTTGTTAATGATGGCCCATACTGTGGAATAGCTAACAGAAATTTCCTCACCAATCTGTCGATAGCTTTTCCCTTGTGAATGGAGTAACACTGCTCCATAACGTAACGACACTGCATGACCCTTCGTCATCGGACTTAGTGGTGAAAACTGGCGCATAATACCGCAGAAGAGTAGAGAGTGGTCTGTCAAGAGCACGCAGTATGTATCACGTTAGCAGATGGCGTTGCATGTTCCTCACAAGCACCACTATTCCTAGATCCCGTTCTCTGTGCCAATACGTTTTTGTCTTCAGGACAGACATATTTACTGTTGTAACACTGTATTTTGATGGTATAGGCAGGTACTTTGGACAGCATGGTACGTTATATTTTGGACGGTAGCTCTTATATGTGGTCTGTACGGAAATATATGGCTCGTATAACCACCAGCCACGAATATACCGGTGTGCTAATACTGTTTGGGCCGACTGTATATACCATATAACTCGCGATTTTCTATGTACTGTCAGTAGGAATATTCACTCCACTAATTTCATGTCTATTAGATACATGTGCTCTGGTTGTTAATTCCCGTCTAAATATAATAAAAATAAATGTTACTGGCTTTACGTCCCACTAGCTAGGTTTACGATTTTCGGAGATGCCGAGGTACTGGGATTTTGTCACGCAGGAGTTCTTTTCCGTGCCAGTAAATTTATTGACACAAGGCAACAGCACTTTAGCACTTTCAAGTACCACCGAACTGAGCAGGGATCGAACCCGCCAACTGGAGCTCAGGAGGCTAGCGCTTGTACCGTCTGAGCCACTCAGCCAGGCCTCTTATACATTTTACAAATTGCTCAAATATACATACTATATATATTTCTGAATTATACCCGGAACACCCTGTAGTGTAAGTACGACTTGCACTCCTGTAGTGTAAGTACGACTTGCACTCACAAGGAACCTTTCCCAATCGACCGCCGTCATCCCCCCTCCTTACAACACCGCGATTTATAGCAACATGTTTGTTGTGCGGGTATCAGTCAATGAAGGGCTTGACTATCTTCAATGTTGTGACCTTCTGTTGCCTTCAAAACAAGGAAACGTATTAGACACCTTTGCGAGGTAGAGTAATAGCATTAACAAAGTAAATATAGCCTAGCTATTTTTGTATTATATTACGTGATAAATATGGATTTTCAACAGAGAATCATTCGACTTCTGGCAGAGAAAGAAGCGTAACAGTCAAGGTTTTATGCAAGTACGTATTTACGTATTTACAAATCGTACTTCGAGATAGTAGCATTTTTATTTTATTTTATTTTATATTCTAGTCTTCTTTTGCCGGGCTGAGTAGCTCAGACGGTTGAGGCGCTGGCCTTCTGGCCCCAACGTGGCAGGTTCGATCCTCGCTCAGTCCGGTGGCATTTGAAGGTGTTCAAGTACGTCACCCTCGTGTCGGTAGAATTTACTGGCACGTAAAAGACTGCGGGACTAAGTTCTGGCACCTCGGCGTCTCCAAAAACTGTAAAGGTAGTTAGTGGGACGTACAGCAATTATTATTATTATTATTATTATTATTATTATTATTATTATTATTATTATTATTATTATTATTATTATTATTATTATTATTATTATTATTATTATTTCGATACAACGAACATGAGTGCCAAAAAGTTATGATCTTAATTATGACGAATGCACGCCTCTTGTACTTTGTTGAAAGTGGGACACTTTTTGCTTCTGGCTTTACGTCGCACCGACACAGATAGGTCTTATGGCGACGATGGCACAGCCCCAGCATTTTCCTGGTGTGAAAATGGGAAACCACGGAAAACCATCTTCAGGGCTTCCGACAGTGGGATTCGAACCCACTATCTCCCGGATGCAGGACATAAATTATGATGCAATGTAATGTAATATTGTATGTTGTTATTATGAAAATGGTTACATTTTGCAACGTCATACGTATTCAATACGCAACAAGTCGTAGAGCATTAAACTGTGCTAGAATTAACTTATTGTGGTCAAGTTGTCCTTTCTCTTGGTGCTCCGAAACCATTCGTCATACGCAGCTGAAATATTACATGGAGCAGGCAAATAAACGGTACTTCTTATCAACGCAGGTTCATCTCGATATCTGGGTTGTCGATTGGGAGGGTTCCTAGTTATTTGCACAGGTATTGC